>NW_027640223.1:222500-495022 GCF_949606895.1 Notothenia rossii
CCCATCCAAGTACTGACCCGGCCCGACCCTGCTTAGCTTCCGAGATCGGACGAGATCGGGCGTGATCAGAGTGGTATGGCCGTAAGCAAAGAGTTTGGAGGCATAGTTGCTTCTTGTAGATTGGCTCCAGAGAGGATATGCGGGTGCCAGGGCCGAGTGTGGGTGCTGAAAGGCGGACTGCCCACCTCCAATGTCGATGCCCAGCAGCTGTGGGCTCTGCAGGGGCCCCCAGGCCTGCCTGTGAGCCACATGTCTCCCCCTCTCCAGCCCCTGGGAGCTGCTCCCCGGGGTCCTGGAGAGGCATTTTCAGGCTCCTCTCTGCACTTGCACTTTCCCCCCCTTACACATGGCTTTTAAATGGATCATTTTGGATGCAAATGGTCCATGGTATCCTTACTCTCTGAAACAATCTGGCTCTTACCACACTGTGAGCAGGGTTTAATCCGATTTTCAGCACTCTTTCCCCCGCATAAACTAGTTTAAATCACCGTGGTCACTATGGTGGGGATTTAGGAATGTACCTGTGTGCGGTGCGGAGCTTCCCTGCGCTTTAAATCCATCGATTTGCCCTTTTTTGGGTTGTATTTTTGACTGTGAAAGCACTGTGCTCCCTGGGACGAGGCGCCCTCCTGTGGGGACACATGAGAACTGCACTCAAATCACTTTGTGCTTTTTAAACAGATTGAAATATTTTTGGGCCACTTTTAAAAACCGCTTTCTGACCTGACCTGGAATCATTTCTAATCATCACCACCGTGATGGAGGGGCTGCAGGAATACTTTCCCCGCCTTGCAAACACTTAATCCTGGGTAAAATAATCGGATAACACAGTTTAAACGCACTTTTAACACTCGTGTGCCCAGGATTCCTGCTCCTGGATCTCTGCATGTGTGTGTGTGTGTGTGTGCCTGTGAGTCTGAGGCCCTGAGAGCAGCGGCTCGGCCGTTTTCAAAACTTTGTCCCATCAGTTTGTATAACGAAGTGGACAGAGGCTGTTTTTGCCCCTAAAATTGACTTTTAATGGTGTTTTTGGCATTTAAATGATGTGTTTTATCATTATCCAGGGTCCCCGACACATGAACTAGTCTTGAGCTCGCTGGGGTCCCGCAAAATGCTTTAATCACGATTTTGTCCTTTTCCCCATCACTTTGTTAACGAAGTGGACAGAGGCTGTTTTTTGCCCCTAAAAGTGACTTTTAATGGTGTTTTTTGTATTTAAATGATGGGTCTTATCATTGTGGAGGGTCCCCAAGACAATGCACATAGTCTGGAGCTCGCTGGGGTCCCGCAAATGCTTAATCACGATTTGGTCCATTTCCCCATCAGTTTGTTAACGAAGTGGACAGAGGCTGTTTTTTGCCCCTAAAAGTGACTTTTAAGGTGTTTTTTGTATTTAAATGATGTGTTTTATCTTTCTCCAGGGTCCCCGACGCAATGCACATAGTCTGGAGCTCGCTGGGGTCCCGCAAAATGCTTTAATCACGATTTGGTCCTTTTCCCCATCAGTTTGTTAACGAAGTGGACAGAGGCTGTTTTGTGCCCCTAAAAGTGACTTTAATGGTGTTTTTGGCATTTAAATGATGTGTTTTATCATTATCCAGGGTCCCCGACACAATGAAACTAGTCTGGAGCTCGCTGGGGTCCCGCAAAATGCTTTAATCACGATTTTGTACTTTTCCCCATCACTTTGTTAACGAAGTGGACAGAGGCTGTTTTTTGCCCCTAAAAGTGACTTTTAATGGTGTTTTTTGTATTTAAATGATGTGTTTTATCTTTCTCCAGGGTCCCCCGACGCAATGCACATAGTCTGGAGCTCGCTGGGGTCCCGCAAAATGCTTTAATCACGATTTTGTCCTTTTCCCCATCACTTTGTTAACGAAGTGGACAGAGGCTGTTTTTTGCCCCTAAAAGTGACTTTTAATGTGTTTTTTGTATTTAAATGATGTGTTTTATCATTATCCAGGGTCCCCCGACACAATGAAACTAGTCTGGAGCTCGCTGGAGTCCGCAAAATGCTTTAATCACGATTTGGTCCTTTTCCCCATCAGTTTGTTAACGAAGTGGACAGAGGCTGTTTTGTGCCCCTAAAAGTGACTTTTAATGGTGTTTTTGGCATTTAAATGATGGGTCTTATCATTATCCAGGGTCCCCGACACAATGAAACTAGTCTGGAGCTCGCTGGGGTCCCGCAAAATGCTTTAATCACGATTTTGTACTTTTCCCCATCACTTTGTTAACGTAGTGGACAGAGGCTGTTTTTTGCCCCTAAAAGTGACTTTTAATGGTGTTTTTTGTATTTAAATGATGTGTTTTATCTTTCTCCAGGGTCCCCGACGCAATGCACATAGTCTGGAGCTCGCTGGGTCCCGCAAAATGCTTTAATCACGATTTTGTACTTTTCCCCATCACTATGTTAACGAAGTGGACAGAGGCTGTTTTTTGCCCCTAAAAGTGACTTTTAATGGTGTTTTTGGCATTTAAATGATGTGTTTTATCATTATCCAGGGTCCCCGACACAATGAAACTAGTCTGGAGCTCGCTGGGGTCCCGCAAAATGCTTTAATCACGATTTTGTCCTTTTCCCCATCACCTTTGTTAACGAAGTGGACAGAGGCTGTTTTTTGCCCCTAAAAGTGACTTTTAATGGTGTTTTTTGTATTTAAATGATGTGTTTTATCTTTCTCCAGGGTCCCCGACGCAATGCACATAGTCTGGAGCTCGCTGGGGTCCCGCAAAATGCTTTAATCACGATTTTGTCCTTTTCCCCATCACTATTGTTAACGAAGTGGACAGAGGCTGTTTTTTGCCCCTAAAAGTGACTTTTAATGGTGTTTTTGGCATTTAAATGATGGGTCTTATCATTATCCAGGGTCCCCGACACAATGAAACTAGTCTGGAGCTCGCTGGGGTCCCGCAAAATGCTTTAATCACGATTTTGTACTTTTCCCCATCACTTTGTTAACGAAGTGGACAGAGGCTGTTTTGTGCCCCTAAAAGTGACTTTTAATGGTGTTTTTGGCATTTAAATGATGTGTTTTATCATTATCCAGGGTCCCCGACACAATGAAACTAGTCTGGAGCTCGCTGGGGTCCCGCAAAATGCTTTAATCACGATTTGGTCCTTTTCCCCATCACTTTGTTAACGAAGTGGACAGAGGCTGTTTTTTGCCCCTAAAAGTGACTTTTAATGGTTTTTTTGTATTTAAATGATGTGTTTTATCATTCTCCAGGGTCCCCGACACAATGCACATAGTCTGGAGCTCGCTGGGGTCCCGCAAATGCTTTAATCAGGCGTTTTAACACTTTTCCCCACGAAAATGATTTTTAATTATTTTTTGGGGGCTATATAAATCAAATTCCGGTTAATGCCGAGCACAATTGTACCTTTTACTATTTTAATGTATTTGCATGATATATCTTTGGGCGATAAAAGCGACATATTTGGATGACTTTGTCAGTTTATGGAGCTTATCCCACAAATCCCGGATGATCCGGGCCAAATTTGGGAGCTCATAGGCAGCCTGCCATAGGCCCCCACCCGTGGAATGAAAAAAAAATGAAAGAAAACGGTCAATTATATGTTAAAATAATCAAAAACTGAACTTTTAAAATTACATGGGAGAGGGGATCTGAAAAATTGGAGAAGGGGAAAAGTGTTCGGCGCTTCGGGACGAAGCGCCGAAGACTTTTCCCCTACCCCGTTGCACGGTACAACGGAGAGGGGAATCCAGACTTCCCCTCCTCCGTTGTAAAAAACCGTTCATGTTTTACAAGCTACCTTCTGCACGAAATCGGAAACCCGGTTTTTGAGAGGACTCAGAAAAAAAACGGCTGTGTAACTTCATGGAGGAATTCATCCGCTGTATGTGCACTTTGGCTCGGATACATTTTGTTGCCTGGAGACCCCCCAGCATGGTTCTTACCAAACTTAAAGTTTTTGAACTGGGCTCTGGAGGAAGGTTAGGGAATGTTCCGGTATTTGGACAACATTAACATGGGATCACTCCGGTCAATGTACGTACTTCGTCTCACTGGAATATTAATGGCCAGATTGAATACAAAATCGACCCAAATTCTCCGGTCAATGACAGGAGAGTTTTGAAAGTGACAAAACACTGTTCCACACATTTAAAAACACTTAATCAATGTTTACCCAGGATCCATGCACCTTTCCTGGCTTGTAAAATGTGGTGATGCGCCCTGGAGGTAGCGGGTAGGCTCTGTGCGTGGTGCTGAACCCCAGCCTGTCTATGTGGAATACAAAAACAAACAAAGACAAACACCTTTAAGGTCACCAGGGTCGTGAGGTTCTGGTTCTGGCGGTGTGCATGGAGGGGTTTAGTCCGAGTGAGGAGTGCTCGAGCGTGGGAGGATGTGTAAGGCAGAGGAGGGGAACAAAAGGTGTGTGCAGGAGCAGGGAGAAAAGAGAAAATAAAAAGACTCAAAGTGTTCCACCTTCCAGCAGCAGCAGCAGCAGCAGCGGGCCCGCGGTGCTGAACACCTGCCTGTCTATGTGGAGTACAAAAACAAACAAAGACAAACACCTTTAAGGTCACCAGGGTCGTGAGGTTCTGGTTCTGGCGGTGTGCATGGAGGGGTTTGACCTGGCTCCCCGACACAATGCACATAGTCTGGAGCAGCGGAGCAGCGGCTGGGCCGTGTTCCCCCTTCTGTCCATTTGCCTATCAGTTTGTTAACGAAGTGGACAGAGGCTGTTTTTTGCCCCTAAAAGTGACTTTTAATGGTGTTTTTTGTATTTAAATGATGTGTTTTATCTTTCTCCAGGGTCCCCGACGCAATGCACATAGTCTGGAGCTCGCTGGGGTCCCGCAAAATGCTTTAATCACGATTTGGTCCTTTTCCCCATCACTTTGTTAACGAAGTGGACAGAGGCTGTTTTCTGCCCCTAAAAGTGACTTTTAATGGTGTTTTTTGTATTTAAATGATGTGTTTTATCATTCTCCAGGGTCCCCGACACAATGAAACTAGTCTGGAGCTCGCTGGGGTCCCGCAAATGCTTTAATCACGATTTGGTCCTTTTCCCCATCACTTTGTTAACGAAGTGGACAGAGGCTGTTTTTTGCCCCTAAAAGTGACTTTTAATGGTGTTTTTTGTATTTAAATGATGTGTTTTATCTTTCTCCAGGGTCCCCGACGCAATGCATATAGTCTGGAGCTCGCTGGGGTCCCGCAAAATGCTTTAATCACGATTTGGTCCTTTTCCCCATCACTTTGTTAACGAAGTGGACAGAGGCTGTTTTTTGCCCCTAAAAGTGACTTTTAATGGTGTTTTTGGCATTTAAATGATGTGTTTTATATTTCTCCAGGGTCCCCGACACAATGAAACTAGTCTGGAGCTCGCTGGGGTCCCGCAAAATGCTTTAATCACGATTTGGTCCTTTTCCCCATCACTTTGTTAACGAAGTGGACAGAGGCTGTTTTTTGCCCCTAAAAGTGACTTTTAATGGTGTTTTTTGTATTTAAATGATGTGTTTTATCTTTCTCCGGGGTCCCCGACGCAATGCACATAGTCTGGAGCTCGCTGGGGTCCCGCAAAATGCTTTAATCACGATTTGGTCCTTTTCCCCATCACTTTGTTAACGAAGTGGACAGAGGCTGTTTTCTGCCCCTAAAAGTGACTTTTAATGGTGTTTTTTGTATTTAAATGATGTGTTTTATCATTCTCCAGGGTCCCCGACACAATGAAACTAGTCTGGAGCTCGCTGGGGTCCCGCAAATGCTTTAATCACGATTTGGTCCTTTTCCCCATCACTTTGTTAACGAAGTGGACAGAGGCTGTTTTTTGCCCCTAAAAGTGACTTTTAATGGTGTTTTTTGTATTTAAATGATGTGTTTTATCTTTCTCCAGGGTCCCCGACGCAATGCATATAGTCTGGAGCTCGCTGGGGTCCCGCAAAATGCTTTAATCACGATTTGGTCCTTTTCCCCATCACTTTGTTAACGAAGTGGACAGAGGCTGTTTTTTGCCCCTAAAAGTGACTTTTAATGGTGTTTTTGGCATTTAAATGATGTGTTTTATATTTCTCCAGGGTCCCCGACACAATGAAACTAGTCTGGAGCTCGCTGGGGTCCCGCAAAATGCTTTAATCACGATTTGGTCCTTTTCCCCATCACTTTGTTAACGAAGTGGACAGAGGCTGTTTTTTGCCCCTAAAAGTGACTTTTAATGGTGTTTTTTGTATTTAAATGATGTGTTTTATCTTTCTCCGGGGTCCCCGACGCAATGCACATAGTCTGGAGCTCGCTGGGGTCCCGCAAAATGCTTTAATCACGATTTGGTCCTTTTCCCCATCACTTTGTTAACGAAGTGGACAGAGGCTGTTTTTTGCCCCTAAAAGTGACTTTTAATGGTGTTTTTGGCATTTAAATGATGTGTTTTATATTTCTCCAGGGTCCCCGACACAATGAAACTAGTCTGGAGCTCGCTGGGGTCCCGCAAAATGCTTTAATCACGATTTTGTCCTTTTCCCCATCACTTTGTTAACGAAGTGGACAGAGGCTGTTTTTTGCCCCTAAAAGTGACTTTTAATGGTGTTTTTGGCATTTAAATGATGGGTTTTATATTTCTCCAGGGTCCCCGACACAATGAAACTAGTCTGGAGCTCGCTGGGGTCCCGCAAAATGCTTTAATCACGATTTTGTCCTTTTCCCCATCACTTTGTTAACGAAGTGGACAGAGGCTGTTTTTTGCCCCTAAAAGTGACTTTTAATGGTGTTTTTGGCATTTAAATGATGGGTCTTATCATTATCCAGGGTCCCCAAGACAATGCAACTAGTCTGGAGCTCGCTGGGGTCCCGCAAATGCTTTAATCACGATTTTGTCCTTTTCCCCATCACTTTGTTAACGAAGTGGACAGAGGCTGTTTTTTGCCCCTAAAAGTGACTTTTAATGGTGTTTTTGGCATTTAAATGATGGGTCTTATCATTATCCAGGGTCCCCGACACAATGAAACTAGTCTGGAGCTCGCTGGGGTCCCGCAAAATGCTTTAATCACGATTTTGTCCTTTTCCCCATCACTTTGTTAACGAAGTGGACAGAGGCTGTTTTTTGCCCCTAAAAGTGACTTTTAATGGTGTTTTTGGCATTTAAATGATGTGTTTTATCATTATCCAGGGTCCCCGACACAATGAAACTAGTCTGGAGCTCGCTGGGGTCCCGCAAAATGCTTTAATCACGATTTTGTACTTTTCCCCATCACTTTGTTAACGAAGTGGACAGAGGCTGTTTTTTGCCCCTAAAAGTGACTTTTAATGGTGTTTTTTGTATTTAAATGATGTGTTTTATCTTTCTCCAGGGTCCCCGACGCAATGCACATAGTCTGGAGCTCGCTGGGGTCCCGCAAAATGCTTTAATCACGATTTTGTCCTTTTCCCCATCACTTTGTTAACGAAGTGGACAGAGGCTGTTTTTTGCCCCTAAAAGTGACTTTTAATGGTGTTTTTGGCATTTAAATGATGGGTCTTATCATTATCCAGGGTCCCCGACACAATGAAACTAGTCTGGAGCTCGCTGGGGTCCCGCAAAATGCTTTAATCACGATTTTGTACTTTTCCCCATCACTTTGTTAACGAAGTGGACAGAGGCTGTTTTGTGCCCCTAAAAGTGACTTTTAATGGTGTTTTTGGCATTTAAATGATGTGTTTTATCATTATCCAGGGTCCCCGACACAATGAAACTAGTCTGGAGCTCGCTGGGGTCCCGCAAAATGCTTTAATCACGATTTTGTCCTTTTCCCCATCACTTTGTTAACGAAGTGGACAGAGGCTGTTTTTTGCCCCTAAAAGTGACTTTTAATGGTGTTTTTGGCATTTAAATGATGGGTCTTATCATTATCCAGGGTCCCCGACACAATGAAACTAGTCTGGAGCTCGCTGGGGTCCCGCAAAATGCTTTAATCACGATTTTGTCCTTTTCCCCATCACTTTGTTAACGAAGTGGACAGAGGCTGTTTTGTGCCCCTAAAAGTGACTTTTAATGGTGTTTTTGGCATTTAAATGATGTGTTTTATCATTATCCAGGGTCCCCGACACAATGAAACTAGTCTGGAGCTCGCTGGGGTCCCGCAAAATGCTTTAATCACGATTTTGTACTTTTCCCCATCACTTTGTTAACGAAGTGGACAGAGGCTGTTTTTTGCCCCTAAAAGTGACTTTTAATGGTGTTTTTGGCATTTAAATGATGTGTTTTATCATTCTCCAGGGTCCCCGACACAATGCACATAGTCTGGAGCTCGCTGGGGTCCCGCAAATGCTTTAATCAGGCGTTTTAACACTTTTCCCCACGAAAATGATTTTTAATTATTTTTTGGGGGCTATATAAATCAAATTCCGGTTAATGCCGAGCACAATTGTACCTTTTACTATTTTAATGTATTTGCATGATATATCTTTCGGCGATAAAAGCGACATATTTGGATGACTTTGTCAGTTTATGGAGCTTATCCCACAAATCCCGGATGATCCGGGCCAAATTTGGGAGCTCATAGGCAGCCTGCCATAGGCCCCCACCCGTGGAATGAAAAAAAAATGAAAGAAAACGGTCAATTATATGTTAAAATAATCAAAAACTGAACTTTTAAAATTACATGGGAGAGGGGATCTGAAAAATTGGAGAAGGGGAAAAGTGTTCGGCGCTTCGGGACGAAGCGCCGAACACTTTTCCCCTACCCCGTTGCAAGGTACAACGGAGAGGGGAATCCAGACTTCCCCTCCTCCGTTGTAAAAAACCGTTCATGTTTTACAAGCTACCTTCTGCACGAAATCGGAAACCCGGTTTTTGAGAGGACTCAGAAAAAAAACGGCTGTGTAACTTCATGGAGGAATTCATCCGCTGTATGTGCACTTTGGCTCGGATACATTTTGTTGCCTGGAGACCCCCCAGCATGGTTCTTACCAAACTTAAAGTTTTTGAACTGGGCTCTGGAGGAAGGTAAGGGGAGTTGACAGGGGACTCAATCCGCCTCATGAGGCACTATTTTCGGATACATTTCAACACTTTTAGCCCTTTTTGATGGTTCTCCAAAAAATAACTCTGACTTTTTCAGAGTGTGGAGGAAGGTGAGGGGAGTTGACAGGGGACTTTATCCGCCTTATGGGGCACTATTCTCGGATACATTTCAACACTTTTAGCCCTTTTTGATGGTTCTCCAAAAAATAACTCTGACTTTTTCAGAGTGTGGAGGAAGGTGAGGGGAGTTGACAGGGGACTTTATCCGCCTTATGGGGCACTATTCTCGGATACATTTCAACACTTTTAGCCCTTTTTGATGGTTCTCCAAAAAATAACTCTGACTTTTTCAGAGTGTGGAGGAAGGTGAGGGGAGTTGACAGGGGACTTTATCCGCCTTATGGGGCACTATTCCCGGATACATTTCAACACTTTTAGCCCTTTTTGATGGTTCTCCAAAAAATAACTCTGACTTTTTCAGAGTGTGGAGGAAGGTGAGGGGAGTTGACAGGGGACTTTATCCGCCTTATGGGGCACTATTCTCGGATACATTTCAACACTTTTAGCCCTTTTTGATGGTTCTCCAAAAAATAACTCTGACTTTTTCAGAGTGTGGAGGAAGGTGAGGGGAGTTGACAGGGGACTTTATCTGCCTTATGGGGCACTATTCCCGGATACATTTCAACACTTTTAGCCCTTTTTGATGGTTCTCCAAAAAATAACTCTGACTTTTTCAGAGTGTGGAGGAAGGTGAGGGGAGTTGACAGGGGACTTTATCCGCCTTATGGGGCACTATTCCCGGATACATTTCAACACTTTTAGCCCTTTTTGATGGTTCTCCAAAAAATAACTCTGACTTTTTCAGAGTGTGGAGGAAGGTGAGGGGAGTTGACAGGGGACTTTACCCGCCTTATGGGGCACTATTCCCGGATACATTTCAACACTTTTAGCCCTTTTTGATGGTTCTCCAAAAAATAACTCTGACTTTTTCAGAGTGTGGAGGAAGGTGAGGGGAGTTGACAGGGGACTTTACCCGCCTTATGGGGCACTATTCCCGGATACATTTCAACACTTTTAGCCCTTTTTGATGGTTCTCCAAAAAATAACTCTGACTTTTTCAGAGTGTGGAGGAAGGTGAGGGGAGTTGACAGGGGACTTTACCCGCCTTATGGGGCACTATTCCCGGATACATTTCAACACTTTTAGCCCTTTTTGATGGTTCTCCAAAAAATAACTCTGACTTTTTCAGAGTGTGGAGGAAGGTGAGGGGAGTTGACAGGGGACTTTATCCGCCTTATGGGGCACTATTCCCGGATACATTTCAACACTTTTAGCCCTTTTTGATGGTTCTCCAAAAAATAACTCTGACTTTTTCAGAGTGTGGAGGAAGGTGAGGGGAGTTGACAGGGGACTTTACCCGCCTTATGGGGCACTATTCCCGGATACATTTCAACACTTTTAGCCCTTTTTGATGGTTCTCCAAAAAATAACTCTGACTTTTTCAGAGTGTGGAGGAAGGTGAGGGGAGTTGACAGGGGACTTTACCCGCCTTATGGGGCACTATTCTCGGATACATTTCAACACTTTTAGCCCTTTTTGATGGTTCTCCAAAAAATAACTCTGACTTTTTCAGAGTGTGGAGGAAGGTGAGGGGAGTTGACAGGGGACTTTACCCGCCTTATGGGGCACTATTCCCGGATACATTTCAACACTTTTAGCCCTTTTTGATGGTTCTCCAAAAAATAACTCTGACTTTTTCAGAGTGTGGAGGAAGGTGAGGGGAGTTGACAGGGGACTTTACCCGCCTTATGGGGCACTATTCCCGGATACATTTCAACACTTTTAGCCCTTTTTGATGGTTCTCCAAAAAATAACTCTGACTTTTTCAGAGTGTGGAGGAAGGTGAGGGGAGTTGACAGGGGACTTTACCCGCCTTATGGGGCACTATTCTCGGATACATTTCAACACTTTTAGCCCTTTTTGATGGTTCTCCAAAAAATAACTCTGACTTTTTCAGAGTGTGGAGGAAGGTGAGGGGAGTTGACAGGGGACTTTACCCGCCTTATGGGGCACTATTCCCGGATACATTTCAACACTTTTAGCCCTTTTTGATGGTTCTCCAAAAAATAACTCTGACTTTTTCAGAGTGTGGAGGAAGGTGAGGGGAGTTGACAGGGGACTTTACCCGCCTTATGGGGCACTATTCTCGGATACATTTCAACACTTTTAGCCCTTTTTGATGGTTCTCCAAAAAATAACTCTGACTTTTTCAGAGTGTGGAGGAAGGTGAGGGGAGTTGACAGGGGACTTTACCCGCCTTATGGGGCACTATTCTCGGATACATTTTTTCATTTTCACCCATTTTTGATGGTTCTCCAAAAAGACAAGTTAGTCTTTTTTCTTCCCCCTTCCTCTTCTGATTTCTCACTGATCGAATGGCAAACGCGACCCGCCATCGGAGGGCCTCCGCCGGCCCGGCCTCGTGCCGGTGCTCTGGCGGTCGGTTCCTCCGAACTGCGGGTTCGACTCTGATGGCCGGGAGGGACGAGGGAAACGTCGGGGGGGTCTGCTGGAGGCTCCTGCTGGAGTCTTGCGTTCACTGGGACCTGGCTCGAAAAACTCGAAACCCTGACTCCAGTGCGGTGTTGCGGCCATGCGCCTCCGGGTACCAGACTCCCCTGCCTCCTCCGTGTTGCGTGGGCTGCGTGGGGGTAACCCTGCGTGTCCGTTACCCTGCGTGTCTCTTACCTCCCAGGCCGACCGATATGAAGCGTTTCCAAGACGAACCGTCTGACTCAGGGGTCCCACCACAGGTTCCGTAGCGGGGTGGAAGTTCCACCTCCCCTCTTTGCCGCGGAATGCAAAACAAACACCTGTTTCTCTCATCCTCCACTGTGGCATAGCGGCCTTAGTCGGCTGCGGCATTCAGCAATTGGCCTTGCTCCGGGCACAGGACCCTACTTCATCAAACTACCTATTTGATCCTGCGTAACAACCACATATATGCTTGTCTGCAAAGACATTGATCGAATGGCAAACGTGACCCGCCATCGGAGGGCCTCCGCCGGCCCGGCCTCGTGCCGGTGCTCTGGCGGTCGGTTCCTCCGAACTGCGGGTTCGACTCTGATGGCCGGGAGGGACGAGGGAAACGTCGGGGGGGTCTGCTGGAGGCTCCGGGCACAGGACCCTACTTCATCAAACTACCTATTTGATCCTGCGTAACAACCACATATATGCTTGTCTGCAAAGACATTGATCGAATGGCAAACGTGACCCGCCATCGGAGGGCCTCCGCCGGCCCGGCCTCGTGCCGGTGCTCTGGCGGTCGGTTCCTCCGAACTGCGGGTTCGACTCTGATGGCCGGGAGGGACGGGGGAAACGTCGGGGGGGTCTGCTGGAGGCTCCTGCTGGAGTCTTGCGTTCACTGGGACCTGGCTCGAAAAACTCGAAACCCTGACTCCAGTGCGGTGTTGCGGCCATGCGCCTCCGGGTACCAGACTCCCCTGCCTCCTCCGTGTTGCGTGGGCTGCGTGGGGGTAACCCTGCGTGTCCGTTACCCTGCGTGTCTCTTACCTCCCAGGCCGACCGATATGAAGCGTTTCCAAGACGAACCGTCTGACTCAGGGGTCCCACCACAGGTTCCGTAGCGGGGTGGAAGTTCCACCTCCCCTCTTTGCCGCGGAATGCAAAACAAACACCTGTTTCTCTCATCCTCCACTGTGGCATAGCGGCCTTAGTCGGCTGCGGCATTCAGCAATTGGCCTTGCTCCGGGCACAGGACCCTACTTCATCAAACTACCTATTTGATCCTGCGTAACAACCACATATATGCTTGTCTGCAAAGACATTGATCGAATGGCAAACGTGACCCGCCATCGGAAGGCCTCCGCCGGCCCGGCTTCGTGCCGGTGCTCTGGCGGTCGGTTCTTCCAAACTGCGGGTTTGACTCTGCTCCTGGGAGCACATATGCTTGTCTGCAAAGAGGGACATGCCTGGTCCCACCCAGGTGTTCTTCTACGGCTAGTGTCCAGCCAGCTGCGGTATCATCAACTTTGACCCGCCATCGGAGGGCCTCCTCCCCGGGTCCAGCTTCCGGTGCTAGGCGGTCGGTTCCTCCAAACTGTGTGATTGACTCTGCTCCTGGGAGCACATATGCTTGTCTGCAAAGAGGGACATGCCTGGTCCCGCCCAGGTGTTCTTCTACGGCTAGTGTCCAGCCAGCTGCGGTATCATCAACTTTGACCCGCCATCGGAGGGCCTCCTCCCCGGGTCCAGCTTCCGGTGCTAGGCGGTCGGTTCCTCCAAACTGTGTGATTGACTCTGCTCCTGGGAGCACATATGCTTGTCTGCAAAGAGGGACATGCCTGGTCCCGCCCAGGTGTTCTTCTACGGCTAGTGTCCAGCCAGCTGCGGTATCATCAACTTTGACCCGCCATCGGAGGGCCTCCTCCCCGGGTCCAGCTTCCGGTGCTAGGCGGTCGGTTCCTCCAAACTGTGTGATTGACTCTGCTCCTGGGAGCACATATGCTTGTCTGCAAAGAGGGACATGCCTGGTCCCGCCCAGGTGTTCTTCTACGGCTAGTGTCCAGCCAGCTGCGGTATCATCAACTTTGACCCGCCATCGGAGGGCCTCCTCCCCGGGTCCAGCTTCCGGTGCTTGGCGGTCGGTTCATCCAAACTACGGGTAATCCTGGAGCGGACATAAACAAAGAATGATATTTTACAGGACATGATGGATATGTGTTTTTTCCAGGCTTTTTGGAAATAAACCAAATGTGATTTTGCAGTGCATGATATAGCTCATTTTACCCATGTGATGTTGTGCAGTACATTACTGAGCTCATTTAACGATATTGGTCTACCAGGTGAAGTGGGATGCTGCCATTTCCCAACTGGTCTCCGGAGGAATATAAGGAGAGTTGACAGGGGACTCTGCCCAGTGCTCATGAACCAAATGAGGGGTGTGTTAGAGGGGAAATGCTCTGGCTGTTTCTGCAGCCTCTGCATCTACCTTCTCTCCCCACCCCGATACCAGCGCGTGCCTGCTGTAAAAGGCAGGTGCACGGGCTCTCACTTCCACTAACTCTGAGCCTGGCTCCCGAGCAGCACGTTCTCCCCGGCAGTCCGCCAGCAGATGAAAAACACCCACCTCTCCGCCTCTTCCGAGGGACGAGGGAACCGCGCGGGGGGGTCTGCTGGAGGTTCCTGCCGGGTGCTCCGTACTGCGTTTCACCGGGACCTGGCTCGAAAAACTCGGAACTCTGACTCCAGTGCGGTGTGGCGGTCTCGCCCTGGCCGTCCACCGTGCGCCTCCGGGTACCTGACTCCCCTGCCTCCTCCGGGGGCAGGTGCGAGGGGTTCAATGCCTCCTCCCCCCGCTGCGGCGAAAGCCGGAGCGGGACGGAGCGCCCGGAGGTACTGTTACCCCCACGTTTTGTACCCAAAACTGTCTTGTGAGTTCGTGGCAGAACCATGAAACAAAAAACAATCAATGTATCGGACCCATCGCCAGTCGCGTTGGTGCGGAGGTGGGACCATTTTAACCAGGTGGTAACCCAAGTCCTCCCCTTGGTCCGTGTTCCCTGCATTGAAGCATCGGACCCATGGTTGCAATCAGCAGTTGGCTAACGCATATAAACGGAGAAACAGAAAACCATTTAAATATAATTCATTGTGTGTGTTTTTGGAAGGATGTTGACCGAATGCCCGGTGTGCAGCCTCCGCTATCTGGCTTTGAATAAGCACCTTAAGCACAAACATGCAGTGCGGAACCTGGATGAAAGAGGCATCATTCTTAAAATGGCCAGTGGTAGAATAAATGTTCGGACCAAACCCTGTCCCATCACAGGGTGTTCGTATGCTGGGAGGAAACTACACCGTCATGTAACTCGTGACCACCCTGAGTTCTCCCGAGATGAGGCACATCAGGTCATGGCAAGGCTGAAGCATAGTGTGGCCCTGCAGTTGCTCCATGACCTCCGAGAGACTAATCCCATCATTGGAATGGCTACATCATTGGATATAGACAATGAGGAGGAATACCCGGTGCACCCTCCACCCTTCTCCCCACATACCGAGTGTGACGAAGAGGACTGCATGCAGGTGAGGCTGGACAATGTGGCATTGAGGGCTCAGAAGGATGCCCTCATTGATGAGGTGAAGACCCTGCGCTCCAGGCTAAAACAGGGTCTAAAACCCAGGAAGCAGAATGCCACTGCTGCTCTGCTTGAGGAAGACGAAGAATGTATACGATTTAAGGGCGTAGCAATCCCAAGTACCCCCGACATGAACTCAGTAGCCTCCGGCAGCAATACCCCTCTCAAGACCCCGGTGAAGACTGTCATGCGGTCCATAGAAGCCTCTGCGAGTGAGACCCCCCTCAAGTCTGTGATGCGGTCCCCAGAAGCCTCCGGAAGCAAGACCCCGGTGAAGACTGTCATGCGGTCCGACAAAGCCTCCGGTAGTGAGACCCCGGTGAACACTGTCATGCGGTCCCCAGAAGCCTCCGGAAGCAAGACCCCGGTGAAGACTGTCATGCGGTCCAACAAAGCCTCCGGTAGAGAGACCCCTCTCAAGTCTGTGATGCGGTCCCCAGAAGCCTCCGGAAGCAAGACCCCAGTGAAGACTGTCATGTGGTCCCCAGAAGCCTCCGGTAGTGAGACCCCAGTGAAGACTGTCATGCGGTCCATAGAAGCCTCTGCGAGTGAGATCCCTCTCAAGTCTGTGATGCGGTCCCCAGAAGCCTCCGGAAGCAAGACCCCGATGCAGACTGTCATGCGGTCCGTAGAAGCCTCCTGTAGTGAGACCCCTGTATGCCAGAAGACCCGTGCGTCTGTCTCCAATAAGCTGAAAGCTAATCTGGCTAAGGACTGGCCCTCTTCCCAAAATCAATGGTGCACTGGGAAGGGACTGCGGAATACCATGCGTGAAATCACGTTGCCTAAAAGCATGGAGACGTACATTCAGACATACAGAGGTCATTGTGAGGGTCTTGCACCGACAGTAAAACGGAAAGAGAATTGTATGTCCAATGTCAGCCGGATA
Organism: Notothenia rossii; assembly: GCF_949606895.1. Classification (NCBI taxonomy): domain Eukaryota; kingdom Metazoa; phylum Chordata; class Actinopteri; order Perciformes; family Nototheniidae; genus Notothenia; species Notothenia rossii. The sequence goes on from NW_027640223.1 coordinate 238,513, forward strand.
AAGAACTTCATAGTATTCATGGCCCATGGTTTTGACCGGCTGTCAGACTGGCTGTTTCTAAAAGACACAAAGAGGGTCCGTGGCTGGAGCAAGTATATTTCAGAGTCGGGCCGGACAGTCACAACATCGCTGTTGTTCCTGAAGACTGTGAACCATTTCCTGAGGTACTTGTCTGCATCAAAGCTCCGGGGGTGCAGGCTCACCCAGTCTGATATGACCCACATCATCAGAGAGGTGAAAGCCAACATTAACGATTTGAAAAAGTCTGTCACTCTCCACCAGTTTAAGGTGAAGAGGGACAAGCTGGATCGTCTGCCGAGCCAGGCGGAGCTTCTCGCCGCCATGGCGGCCGCTGAGAAGCGCATCCCTGATCTCCTTGACCTGATGGCTAGCAATCCGACCACAATCACCCAGTACCTGCTATATGGCTATCTAACCCTCCATTGGAGCCTCCTGTATGGCCACCGTCCGGGTGTGTATGCAAACATGACCAACACGGAGGTCTTTGAGGCGGACAGAAGGGGCACTGCTGAGGGCTACATCATCCACGTGCAGGATCACAAGACTGCCAAGACATTTGGTGAAGCACAGCTGGTGCTTACAATAAAGGAGTTTAGCTGGGTCATGCGGTGGATGGGGATAAAAGAGGGCTTGTCGGGTCCTCAGAATGAATTCTTCCTTTTCACATCGGGGAAGCAGGCTTCCAAGAACCTGAACGCTCACTTGAAGAGGGCTTGGGCTGATGCTGGGCTAGAAACAGCCGTCACCTTCACCATCTTGCGCACTGCCCTGGCTGACAATATCAAGCATCACCAAGATCCAGAAAGCAGGTCGATTCTGGCTAGGTTTATGTGCCACGACGTAAGCACTGCAGACCGGTTCTACGCGAATACGCCTGGAATAAAGGAGGCATTGAAGATCCGCTCCATGTTCAGGGCGGCGGCAGCAGCTGCAGCAGCATCATCATCAGAAGGAGGTCTACCACCGTCAGCTACCTCCGAAGAGGATTCAGGGGCGGAGAGCAGCGATACCTCTTCTTCAGGACCGATTGGTACTCCTGATGAGGGGAAAGGGGCCGTGGACTCAACCTTTTTTCCCCGGTGCACTGTACAAGTTAGACGGCTAATATGGCCCCAAGGCCCCTGTTAATCATGTTGTTATTATGTTTATTTTGTATACTGTTTTTGTAAAATTGGTGTGATAATTAAATAAAAAATAAAAAAAAAACATTAGTATAACCTTGAAGGTTCCCAGGGGCAAATACAGTGCCTGTCATTTTGCAGGATATAATTTAACATGTAACCTCTCCTGGAAATGGACATACTCTGTGCATTTCCAGGAGAGGTTCCATGTTAAATTATATCCTGCAATATCCTCCAAAGAAGGGGTGGTAGTGTCATGAATAAGGCCGAATATGTATGCCGATGTGCGGACGGTAAAGCACCGCAAAATCCACCCCTTTAGGGTAACCAGGGGCATGAAGTTCTGTAGGGTGTGAACATCTGGGTTTAGTCCGAGTGAGGAGTGCTCGAGCGTGGGAGGATGTGTAAGGCAGAGGAGGGTAACAAAAGGTGTGTGCAGGAGCAGGGAGAAAAGAGAAAATAAAAAGACTCAAAGTGTTCCACCTTCCAGCAGCAGCAGCAGCGGGCCCGCTCTGTCCGTGGTGCTGAACACCTGCCTGTCTATGTGGAGTACAAAAACAAACAAAGACAAACACCTTTAAGGTCACCAGGGGCGTGAGGTTCTGGTTCTGGCGGTGTGCATGGAGGGGTTTAGTCCGAGTGAGGAGTGCTCGAGCGTGGGAGGATGTGTAAGGCAGAGGAGGGGAACAAAAAAAAACGAATACAAATAAGTTAAAGTGTGAACCTCCAGCAGGGCAGGTGCTGCTGCTGCTGCTGCTGCTGCTGCTGCTGCTGCTGCTGCTGCTGCTGTGAAGGAGGACGAATATTGATGCTTGTGTTCGGACGGTAAAGCACCGCAAAATCCACCCCCCCTTAAAGGTGACCAGGGGCATGAGATTCTGCAGGGTGTGAACATCTGGGTTTAGTCCGTGGGGGAGTGCTTAAGTCCGGGGGCCCGGGGTCTCACGGTGCACGAGGTTATGGAAGTGCCACTGTTGCCGGAGGTCCTTAGTCCGTCCTTTGGGGCTCTGTCAGGGGCTACAGAGAGGTGGTTTTCCCGGTCCCTCTCCTGGAGGTATGAAATAACCTGAGCTCCATGTGAGGGAGCCGTGCTGGAGCTGCTTAGTCCGTCCTTTGGTGGTCTTTGAGGGGCTAATGAGAGGTGTTTTCCCCGGTCTATTTGATGGAAGTCTGACACGAGCAGAGTGTGCATGCTTTGAAACTAATCCACCCACACTTAGCATGCTATTTTAGGGTATAAATCGTACCTTGTCACCATGTACTGTGCTCCCTGGGACGACGCGCCCTCCTGTGGGGACACATGAGAACTGCACTCAAATCACTTTGTGCTTTTTAAACAGTTTAACATATTTTTTTCCACATTTAAAAAACGCTTTCTGCCCTGGAAATCATTTCTAATCATTATTACCGTTATGGAGGGGCTGCAGGAACACTTTCCCCGCCTTGCAAACATTTATTCCTGGTTCAAATAATCAATTTGTTCCGCCTGCTTTGCGTCAGCACCTCTGCGGCTGTCGGATTAACACAGATGAATGCACTTTTAACACTCACGCAGCCAGAATTCCTGCTCTTTTCCTGGGTTACAAAGTGAGGTGACGCAGCCTGTCCTCTGAGTCTCCCCGCCTCTCATAGACTTATTTCTGGGTAAAAAAAGCCATGTGCTCCGCCCCCTGGATCTCTGCATGTGTGTGTGTGCCTGTGAGTCTGTGGCTACTGTCCACATGCCCGCATTAGGAGGCACTATTTTCGGATACATTTTCTCATTTTCACCACTTTTCATGTTTTTATTATGTATATTGTTATATTATTATTATTATTATTATTGTATATATGTATACTGTGTATACTGTTTTTGTAAAAATCACGTGATTATTAAATAAATAATAAAACATGAATATAACCTTGAAGTTTCCCAGGGGCAAATACAGTGCCAGGTGTCAGACTATTTAAACAATGTTTACCCAGGATTCCGACACCTTCCCTGGCTTGTAAAATGCGGTGATGCGCCCTGGAGGTATCAGAGTATTTTAAACAACTTTTCCCCGCCTTTCAAACACTTTTTCCTGGCTTATAGCCTGTCATTTTGCAGGATATAATTTAACATGGAACCTCTCCCAGGGGCAAATACAGTGCCAGGTGTCAGACTATTTAAACAATGTTTACCCAGGATTCCGACACCTTCCCTGGCTTGTAAAATGCGGTGATGCGCCCTGGAGGTATCAGAGTATTTTAAACAACTTTTCCCCGCCTTTCAAACACTTTTTCCTGGCTTATAGCCTGTCATTTTGCAGGATATAATTTAACATGGAACCTCTCCCAGGGGCAAATACAGTGCCAGGTGTCAGACTATTTAAACAATGTTTACCCAGGATTCCGACACCTTCCCTGGCTTGTAAAATGCGGTGATGCGCCCTGGAGGTATCAGAGTATTTTAAACAACTTTTCCCCGCCTTTCAAACACTTTTTCCTGGCTTATAGCCTGTCATTTTGCAGGATATAATTTAACATGGAACCTCTCCCAGGGGCAAATACAGTGCCAGGTGTCAGACTATTTAAACAATGTTTACCCAGGATTCCGACACCTTCCCTGGCTTGTAAAATGCGGTGATGCGCCCTGGAGGTATCAGAGTATTTTAAACAACTTTTCCCCGCCTTTCAAACACTTTTTCCTGGCTTATAGCCTGTCATTTTGCAGGATATAATTTAACATGGAACCTCTCCCAGGGGCAAATACAGTGCCAGGTGTCAGACTATTTAAACAATGTTTACCCAGGATTCCGACACCTTCCCTGGCTTGTAAAATGCGGTGATGCGCCCTGGAGGTATCAGAGTATTTTAAACAACTTTTCCCCGCCTTTCAAACACTTTTTCCTGGCTTATAGCCTGTCATTTTGCAGGATATAATTTAACATGGAACCTCTCCCAGGGGCAAATACAGTGCCAGGTGTCAGACTATTTAAACAATGTTTACCCAGGATTCCGACACCTTCCCTGGCTTGTAAAATGCGGTGATGCGCCCTGGAGGTATCAGAGTATTTTAAACAACTTTTCCCCGCCTTTCAAACACTTTTCCTGGCTTGTCATTTTGCAGGATATAATTTAACATGGAACCTCTCCTGGAAATGGACATACTCTGCGCATTTCCAGGAGAGGTTCCATGTTAAATGATATCCTGCAAAATGACAGGCAACAACTCTCTTCCAGACGTTTAAAAACACTTTTCCGACTATTTTAAACAACTTTTCCCCGCCTTTCAAACACTTTTTCCTGGCTTATAGCCTGTCATTTTGCAGGATATAATTTAACATGGAACCTCTCCTGGAAATGGACATACTCTGCGCATTTCCAGGAGAGGTTCCATGTTAAATGATATCCTGCAAAATGACAGGCAACAACTCTCTTCCAGACGTTTAAAAACACTTTTCCGACTATTTTAAACAACTTTTCCCCGCCTTTCAAACACTTTTTCCTGGCTTATAGCCTGTCATTTTGCAGGATATAATTTAACATGGAACCTCTCCTGGAAATGGACATACTCTGCGCATTTCCAGGAGAGGTTCCATGTTAAATTATATCCTGCAAAATGACAGGCAACAACTCTCTTCCAGATGTTTAAAAACACTTTTCCGACTATTTTAAACAACTTTTCCCCGCCTTTCAAACACTTTTTCCTGGCTTATAGCCTGTCATTTTGCAGGATATAATTTAACATGGAACCTCTCCTGGAAATGGACATATTCTGTGCATTTCCAGGAGAGGTTACATGTTAAATGATATCCTGCAAAATGACAGGCTACAACTCTCTTCCAGACGTTTAAAAACACTTTCCCCGACCATTTAAACATTATTTATGGCTTGTAAAGTGCGGTGATGAGCCCTGACAGTATCAGACTATTTAAAGGGTTACCAGGAGCATGAGAATATCCTCCACAGAAGGGGTGGTGGTGCCGTGAATAAGGCCGAATATGGATACCGATGTGCCGACGGTAAAGCACCGCAAAATCCACCCCCTTTAGGTTAACCAGGGGCATGGAGTTCTGTAGGGTGTGAACATCTGGGTTTAGTCCGTGGGGGAGTGCTTAAGTCCGGGAGTCCGGGGACTCACGGTGTGCAAGGTTATGGAGGTGCCCATGTCAGGGACACATGCTGGAGGTCTGTGGTCCGTCCTTTGGGGGTCTTGGAGGGGCCACAGAGAGGAGATTTCCCCGGTCTCTGTCCTGGATGAGTGAAATAAACAGAGTCTCCATGTCAGGGACACATGCTGGAGGTCTCTCTCCCGAGAGTGGACGTCCATTGCCTGTAAATTGGTCTAACATTAGGTCTGTCACTTTGGCTAACCGCACCACTGTCTGTCGTCTCCCGCAAGTGGACATCCATTGTCACTTTGGCTAACCGCACCACTGTCTGTCGTCTCCCGCAAGTGGACATCCATTGCGCCTAAATAAGGTTAGGGAATGTTCCGGTATTTGGACAACATTAACATGGGATCACTCCGGTCAATGTACGTACTTCGTCTCACTGGAATATTAATGGCCAGATTGAATACAAAATCGACCCAAATTCTCCGGTCAATGACAGGAGAGTTTTGAAAGTGACAAAACACTGTTCCACACATTTAAAAACACTTAATCAATGTTTACCCAGGATCCATGCACCTTTCCTGGCTTGTAAAATGTGGTGATGCGCCCTGGAGGTAGCGGGTAGGCTCTGTGCGTGGTGCTGAACCCCAGCCTGTCTATGTGGAATACAAAAACAAACAAAGACAAACACCTTTAAGGTCACCAGGGTCGTGAGGTTCTGGTTCTGGCGGTGTGCATGGAGGGGTTTAGTCCGAGTGAGGAGTGCTCGAGCGTGGGAGGATGTGTAAGGCAGAGGAGGGGAACAAAAGGTGTGTGCAGGAGCAGGGAGAAAAGAGAAAATAAAAAGACTCAAAGTGTTCCACCTTCCAGCAGCAGCAGCAGCAGCAGCGGGCCCGCGGTGCTGAACACCTGCCTGTCTATGTGGAGTACAAAAACAAACAAAGACAAACACCTTTAAGGTCACCAGGGTCGTGAGGTTCTGGTTCTGGCGGTGTGCATGGAGGGGTTTGACCTGGCTCCCCGACACAATGCACATAGTCTGGAGCAGCGGAGCAGCGGCTGGGCCGTGTTCCCCCTTCTGTCCATTTGCCTATCAGTTTGTTAACGAAGTGGACAGAGGCTGTTTTTTGCCCCTAAAAGTGACTTTTAATGGTGTTTTTTGTATTTAAATGATGTGTTTTATCTTTCTCCAGGGTCCCCGACGCAATGCACATAGTCTGGAGCTCGCTGGGGTCCCGCAAAATGCTTTAATCACGATTTGGTCCTTTTCCCCATCACTTTGTTAACGAAGTGGACAGAGGCTGTTTTTTGCCCCTAAAAGTGACTTTTAATGGTGTTTTTGGCATTTAAATGATGGGTCTTATCATTGTGGAGGGTCCCCAAGACAATGCAACTAGTCTGGAGCTCGCTGGGGTCCCGGAAATGCTTTAATCACGATTTGCTCCTTTTCCCCATCACTTTGTTAACGAAGTGGACAGAGGCTGTTTTTTGCCCCTAAAAGTGACTTTTAATGGTGTTTTTGGCATTTAAATGATGTGTTTTATATTTCTCCAGGGTCCCCGACACAATGAAACTAGTCTGGAGCTCGCTGGGGTCCCGCAAAATGCTTTAATCACGATTTGGTCCTTTTCCCCATCACTTTGTTAACGAAGTGGACAGAGGCTGTTTTTTGCCCCTAAAAGTGACTTTTAATGGTGTTTTTTGTATTTAAATGATGTGTTTTATCTTTCTCCGGGGTCCCCGACGCAATGCACATAGTCTGGAGCTCGCTGGGGTCCCGCAAAATGCTTTAATCACGATTTGGTCCTTTTCCCCATCACTTTGTTAACGAAGTGGACAGAGGCTGTTTTTTGCCCCTAAAAGTGACTTTTAATGGTGTTTTTGGCATTTAAATGATGGGTCTTATCATTGTGGAGGGTCCCCAAGACAATGCAACTAGTCTGGAGCTCGCTGGGGTCCCGGAAATGCTTTAATCACGATTTGCTCCTTTTCCCCATCACTTTGTTAACGAAGTGGACAGAGGCTGTTTTTTGCCCCTAAAAGTGACTTTTAATGGTGTTTTTGGCATTTAAATGATGTGTTTTATATTTCTCCAGGGTCCCCGACACAATGAAACTAGTCTGGAGCTCGCTGGGGTCCCGCAAAATGCTTTAATCACGATTTGGTCCTTTTCCCCATCACTTTGTTAACGAAGTGGACAGAGGCTGTTTTTTGCCCCTAAAAGTGACTTTTAATGGTGTTTTTTGTATTTAAATGATGTGTTTTATCTTTCTCCGGGGTCCCCGACGCAATGCACATAGTCTGGAGCTCGCTGGGGTCCCGCAAAATGCTTTAATCACGATTTGGTCCTTTTCCCCATCACTTTGTTAACGAAGTGGACAGAGGCTGTTTTTTGCCCCTAAAAGTGACTTTTAATGGTGTTTTTTGTATTTAAATGATGTGTTTTATCTTTCTCCAGGGTCCCCGACACAATGAAACTAGTCTGGAGCTCGCTGGGGTCCCGCAAAATGCTTTAATCACGATTTTGTCCTTTTCCCCATCACTTTGTTAACGAAGTGGACAGAGGCTGTTTTTGCCCCTAAAAGTGACTTTTAATGGTGTTTTTGGCATTTAAATGATGGGTTTTATATTTCTCCAGGGTCCCCGACACAATGAAACTAGTCTGGAGCTCGCTGGGGTCCCGCAAAATGCTTTAATCACGATTTTGTCCTTTTCCCCATCACTTTGTTAACGAAGTGGACAGAGGCTGTTTTTTGCCCCTAAAAGTGACTTTTAATGGTGTTTTTTGTATTTAAATGATGTGTTTTATCATTCTCCAGGGTCCCCGACACAATGCACATAGTCTGGAGCTCGCTGGGGTCCCGCAAATGCTTTAATCAGGCGTTTTAACACTTTTCCCCACGAAAATGATTTTTAATTATTTTTTGGGGGCTATATAAATCAAATTCCGGTTAATGCTGAGCACAATTGTACCTTTTACTATTTTAATGTATTTGCATGATATATCTTTCGGCGATAAAAGCGACATATTTGGATGACTTTGTCAGTTTATGGAGCTTATCCCACAAATCCCGGATGATCCGGGCCAAATTTGGGAGCTCATAGGCAGCCTGCCATAGGCCCCCACCCGTGGAATGAAAAAAAAATGAAAGAAAACGGTCAATTATATGTTAAAATAATCAAAAACTGAACTTTTAAAATTACATGGGAGAGGGGATCTGAAAAATTGGAGAAGGGGAAAAGTGTTCGGCGCTTCGGGACGAAGCGCCGAACACTTTTCCCCTACCCCGTTGCAAGGTACAACGGAGAGGGGAATCCAGACTTCCCCTCCTCCGTTGTAAAAAACCGTTCATGTTTTACAAGCTACCTTCTGCACGAAATCGGAAACCCGGTTTTTGAGAGGACTCAGAAAAAAAACGGCTGTGTAACTTCATGGAGGAATTCATCCGCTGTATGTGCACTTTGGCTCGGATACATTTTGTTGCCTGGAGACCCCCCAGCATGGTTCTTACCAAACTTAAAGTTTTTGAACTGGGCTCTGGAGGAAGGTAAGGGGAGTTGACAGGGGACTCAATCCGCCTCATGAGGCACTATTTTCGGATACATTTCAACACTTTTAGCCCTTTTTGATGGTTCTCCAAAAAATAACTCTGACTTTTTCAGAGTGTGGAGGAAGGTGAGGGGAGTTGACAGGGGACTTTATCCGCCTTATGGGGCACTATTCTCGGATACATTTCAACACTTTTAGCCCTTTTTGATGGTTCTCCAAAAAATAACTCTGACTTTTTCAGAGTGTGGAGGAAGGTGAGGGGAGTTGACAGGGGACTTTATCCGCCTTATGGGGCACTATTCCCGGATACATTTCAACACTTTTAGCCCTTTTTGATGGTTCTCCAAAAAATAACTCTGACTTTTTCAGAGTGTGGAGGAAGGTGAGGGGAGTTGACAGGGGACTTTATCCGCCTTATGGGGCACTATTCCCGGATACATTTCAACACTTTTAGCCCTTTTTGATGGTTCTCCAAAAAATAACTCTGACTTTTTCAGAGTGTGGAGGAAGGTGAGGGGAGTTGACAGGGGACTTTATCCGCCTTATGGGGCACTATTCCCGGATACATTTCAACACTTTTAGCCCTTTTTGATGGTTCTCCAAAAAATAACTCTGACTTTTTCAGAGTGTGGAGGAAGGTGAGGGGAGTTGACAGGGGACTTTATCCGCCTTATGGGGCACTATTCCCGGATACATTTCAACACTTTTAGCCCTTTTTGATGGTTCTCCAAAAAATAACTCTGACTTTTTCAGAGTGTGGAGGAAGGTGAGGGGAGTTGACAGGGGACTTTATCCGCCTTATGGGGCACTATTCCCGGATACATTTCAACACTTTTAGCCCTTTTTGATGGTTCTCCAAAAAATAACTCTGACTTTTTCAGAGTGTGGAGGAAGGTGAGGGGAGTTGACAGGGGACTTTACCCGCCTTATGGGGCACTATTCCCGGATACATTTCAACACTTTTAGCCCTTTTTGATGGTTCTCCAAAAAATAACTCTGACTTTTTCAGAGTGTGGAGGAAGGTGAGGGGAGTTGACAGGGGACTTTACCCGCCTTATGGGGCACTATTCTCGGATACATTTCAACACTTTTAGCCCTTTTTGATGGTTCTCCAAAAAATAACTCTGACTTTTTCAGAGTGTGGAGGAAGGTGAGGGGAGTTGACAGGGGACTTTACCCGCCTTATGGGGCACTATTCCCGGATACATTTCAACACTTTTAGCCCTTTTTGATGGTTCTCCAAAAAATAACTCTGACTTTTTCAGAGTGTGGAGGAAGGTGAGGGGAGTTGACAGGGGACTTTACCCGCCTTATGGGGCACTATTCCCGGATACATTTCAACACTTTTAGCCCTTTTTGATGGTTCTCCAAAAAATAACTCTGACTTTTTCAGAGTGTGGAGGAAGGTGAGGGGAGTTGACAGGGGACTTTACCCGCCTTATGGGGCACTATTCTCGGATACATTTCAACACTTTTAGCCCTTTTTGATGGTTCTCCAAAAAATAACTCTGACTTTTTCAGAGTGTGGAGGAAGGTGAGGGGAGTTGACAGGGGACTTTACCCGCCTTATGGGGCACTATTCCCGGATACATTTCAACACTTTTAGCCCTTTTTGATGGTTCTCCAAAAAATAACTCTGACTTTTTCAGAGTGTGGAGGAAGGTGAGGGGAGTTGACAGGGGACTTTACCCGCCTTATGGGGCACTATTCTCGGATACATTTTAACACTTTTAGCCCTTTTTGATGGTTCTCCAAAAAATAACTCTGACTTTTTCAGAGTGTGGAGGAAGGTGAGGGGAGTTGACAGGGGACTTTACCCGCCTTATGGGGCACTATTCTCGGATACATTTCAACACTTTTAGCCCTTTTTGATGGTTCTCCAAAAAATAACTCTGACTTTTTCAGAGTGTGGAGGAAGGTGAGGGGAGTTGACAGGGGACTTTACCCGCCTTATGGGGCACTATTCTCGGATACATTTTTTCATTTTCACCCATTTTTGATGGTTCTCCAAAAAGACAAGTTAGTCTTTTTTCTTCCCCCTTCCTCTTCTGATTTCTCACTGATCGAATGGCAAACGCGACCCGCCATCGGAGGGCCTCCGCCGGCCCGGCCTCGTGCCGGTGCTCTGGCGGTCGGTTCCTCCGAACTGCGGGTTCGACTCTGATGGCCGGGAGGGACGGGGGAAACGTCGGGGGGGGTCTGCTGGAGGCTCCTGCTGGAGTCTTGCGTTCACTGGGACCTGGCTCGAAAAACTCGAAACCCTGACTCCAGTGCGGTGTTGCGGCCATGCGCCTCCGGGTACCAGACTCCCCTGCCTCCTCCGTGTTGCGTGGGCTGCGTGGGGGTAACCCTGCGTGTCCGTTACCCTGCGTGTCTCTTACCTCCCAGGCCGACCGATATGAAGCGTTTCCAAGACGAACCGTCTGACTCAGGGGTCCCACCACAGGTTCCGTAGCGGGGTGGAAGTTCCACCTCCCCTCTTTGCCGCGGAATGCAAAACAAACACCTGTTTCTCTCATCCTCCACTGTGGCATAGCGGCCTTAGTCGGCTGCGGCATTCAGCAATTGGCCTTGCTCCGGGCACAGGACCCTACTTCATCAAACTACCTATTTGATCCTGCGTAACAACCACATATATGCTTGTCTGCAAAGACATTGATCGAATGGCAAACGTGACCCGCCATCGGAGGGCCTCCGCCGGCCCGGCCTCGTGCCGGTGCTCTGGCGGTCGGTTCCTCCGAACTGCGGGTTCGACTCTGATGGCCGGGAGGGACGAGGGAAACGTCGGGGGGGTCTGCTGGAGGCTCCGGGCACAGGACCCTACTTCATCAAACTACCTATTTGATCCTGCGTAACAACCACATATATGCTTGTCTGCAAAGACATTGATCGAATGGCAAACGTGACCCGCCATCGGAGGGCCTCCGCCGGCCCGGCCTCGTGCCGGTGCTCTGGCGGTCGGTTCCTCCGAACTGCGGGTTCGACTCTGATGGCCGGGAGGGACGGGGGAAACGTCGGGGGGGTCTGCTGGAGGCTCCTGCTGGAGTCTTGCGTTCACTGGGACCTGGCTCGAAAAACTCGAAACCCTGACTCCAGTGCGGTGTTGCGGCCATGCGCCTCCGGGTACCAGACTCCCCTGCCTCCTCCGTGTTGCGTGGGCTGCGTGGGGGTAACCCTGCGTGTCCGTTACCCTGCGTGTCTCTTACCTCCCAGGCCGACCGATATGAAGCGTTTCCAAGACGAACCGTCTGACTCAGGGGTCCCACCACAGGTTCCGTAGCGGGGTGGAAGTTCCACCTCCCCTCTTTGCCGCGGAATGCAAAACAAACACCTGTTTCTCTCATCCTCCACTGTGGCATAGCGGCCTTAGTCGGCTGCGGCATTCAGCAATTGGCCTTGCTCCGGGCACAGGACCCTACTTCATCAAACTACCTATTTGATCCTGCGTAACAACCACATATATGCTTGTCTGCAAAGACATTGATCGAATGGCAAACGTGACCCGCCATCGGAAGGCCTCCGCCGGCCCGGCTTCGTGCCGGTGCTCTGGCGGTCGGTTCTTCCAAACTGCGGGTTTGACTCTGCTCCTGGGAGCACATATGCTTGTCTGCAAAGAGGGACATGCCTGGTCCCACCCAGGTGTTCTTCTACGGCTAGTGTCCAGCCAGCTGCGGTATCATCAACTTTGACCCGCCATCGGAGGGCCTCCTCCCCGGGTCCAGCTTCCGGTGCTAGGCGGTCGGTTCCTCCAAACTGTGTGATTGACTCTGCTCCTGGGAGCACATATGCTTGTCTGCAAAGAGGGACATGCCTGGTCCCGCCCAGGTGTTCTTCTACGGCTAGTGTCCAGCCAGCTGCGGTATCATCAACTTTGACCCGCCATCGGAGGGCCTCCTCCCCGGGTCCAGCTTCCGGTGCTAGGCGGTCGGTTCCTCCAAACTGTGTGATTGACTCTGCTCCTGGGAGCACATATGCTTGTCTGCAAAGAGGGACATGCCTGGTCCCGCCCAGGTGTTCTTCTACGGCTAGTGTCCAGCCAGCTGCGGTATCATCAACTTTGACCCGCCATCGGAGGGCCTCCTCCCCGGGTCCAGCTTCCGGTGCTAGGCGGTCGGTTCCTCCAAACTGTGTGATTGACTCTGCTCCTGGGAGCACATATGCTTGTCTGCAAAGAGGGACATGCCTGGTCCCGCCCAGGTGTTCTTCTACGGCTAGTGTCCAGCCAGCTGCGGTATCATCAACTTTGACCCGCCATCGGAGGGCCTCCTCCCCGGGTCCAGCTTCCGGTGCTTGGCGGTCGGTTCATCCAAACTACGGGTAATCCTGGAGCGGACATAAACAAAGAATGATATTTTACAGGACATGATGGATATGTGTTTTTTCCAGGCTTTTTGGAAATAAACCAAATGTGATTTTGCAGTGCATGATATAGCTCATTTTACCCATGTGATGTTGTGCAGTACATTACTGAGCTCATTTAACGATATTGGTCTACCAGGTGAAGTGGGATGCTGCCATTTCCCAACTGGTCTCCGGAGGAATATAAGGAGAGTTGACAGGGGACTCTGCCCAGTGCTCATGAACCAAATGAGGGGTGTGTTAGAGGGGAAATGCTCTGGCTGTTTCTGCAGCCTCTGCATCTACCTTCTCTCCCCACCCCGATACCAGCGCGTGCCTGCTGTAAAAGGCAGGTGCACGGGCTCTCACTTCCACTAACTCTGAGCCTGGCTCCCGAGCAGCACGTTCTCCCCGGCAGTCCGCCAGCAGATGAAAAACACCCACCTCTCCGCCTCTTCCGAGGGACGAGGGAACCGCGCGGGGGGGTCTGCTGGAGGTTCCTGCCGGGTGCTCCGTACTGCGTTTCACCGGGACCTGGCTCGAAAAACTCGGAACTCTGACTCCAGTGCGGTGTGGCGGTCTCGCCCTGGCCGTCCACCGTGCGCCTCCGGGTACCTGACTCCCCTGCCTCCTCCGGGGGCAGGTGCGAGGGGTTCAATGCCTCCTCCCCCAGCTGCGGCGAAAGCCGGAGCGGGACGGAGCGCCCGGAGGTACTGTTACCCCCACGTTTTGTACCCAAAACTGTCTTGTGAGTTCGTGGCAGAACCATGAAACAAAAAACAATCAATGTATCGGACCCATCGCCAGTCGCGTTGGTGCGGAGGTGGGACCATTTTAACCAGGTGGTAACCCAAGTCCTCCCCTTGGTCCGTGTTCCCTGCATTGAAGCATCGGACCCATGGTTGCAATCAGCAGTTGGCTAACGCATATAAACGGAGAAACAGAAAACCATTTAAATATAATTCATTGTGTGTGTTTTTGGAAGGATGTTGACCGAATGCCCGGTGTGCAGCCTCCGCTATCTGGCTTTGAATAAGCACCTTAAGCACAAACATGCAGTGCGGAACCTGGATGAAAGAGGCATCATTCTTAAAATGGCCAGTGGTAGAATAAATGTTCGGACCAAACCCTGTCCCATCACAGGGTGTTCGTATGCTGGGAGGAAACTACACCGTCATGTAACTCGTGACCACCCTGAGTTCTCCCGAGATGAGGCACATCAGGTCATGGCAAGGCTGAAGCATAGTGTGGCCCTGCAGTTGCTCCATGACCTCCGAGAGACTAATCCCATCATTGGAATGGCTACATCATTGGATATAGACAATGAGGAGGAATACCCGGTGCACCCTCCACCCTTCTCCCCACATACCGAGTGTGACGAAGAGGACTGCATGCAGGTGAGGCTGGACAATGTGGCATTGAGGGCTCAGAAGGATGCCCTCATTGATGAGGTGAAGACCCTGCGCTCCAGGCTAAAACAGGGTCTAAAACCCAGGAAGCAGAATGCCACTGCTGCTCTGCTTGAGGAAGACGAAGAATGTATACGATTTAAGGGCGTAGCAATCCCAAGTACCCCCGACATGAACTCAGTAGCCTCCGGCAGCAATACCCCTCTCAAGACCCCGGTGAAGACTGTCATGCGGTCCATAGAAGCCTCTGCGAGTGAGACCCCCCTCAAGTCTGTGATGCGGTCCCCAGAAGCCTCCGGAAGCAAGACCCCGGTGAAGACTGTCATGCGGTCCGACAAAGCCTCCGGTAGTGAGACCCCGGTGAACACTGTCATGCGGTCCCCAGAAGCCTCCGGAAGCAAGACCCCGGTGAAGACTGTCATGCGGTCCAACAAAGCCTCCGGTAGAGAGACCCCTCTCAAGTCTGTGATGCGGTCCCCAGAAGCCTCCGGAAGCAAGACCCCAGTGAAGACTGTCATGTGGTCCCCAGAAGCCTCCGGTAGTGAGACCCCAGTGAAGACTGTCATGCGGTCCATAGAAGCCTCTGCGAGTGAGATCCCTCTCAAGTCTGTGATGCGGTCCCCAGAAGCCTCCGGAAGCAAGACCCCGATGCAGACTGTCATGCGGTCCGTAGAAGCCTCCTGTAGTGAGACCCCTGTATGCCAGAAGACCCGTGCGTCTGTCTCCAATAAGCTGAAAGCTAATCTGGCTAAGGACTGGCCCTCTTCCCAAAATCAATGGTGCACTGGGAAGGGACTGCGGAATACCATGCGTGAAATCACGTTGCCTAAAAGCATGGAGACGTACATTCAGACATACAGAGGTCATTGTGAGGGTCTTGCACCGACAGTAAAACGGAAAGAGAATTGTATGTCCAATGTCAGCCGGATAAAGAACTTCATAGTATTCATGGCCCATGGTTTTGACCGGCTGTCAGACTGGCTGTTTCTAAAAGACACAAAGAGGGTCCGTGGCTGGAGCAAGTATATTTCAGAGTCGGGCCGGACAGTCACAACATCGCTGTTGTTCCTGAAGACTGTGAACCATTTCCTGAGGTACTTGTCTGCATCAAAGCTCCGGGGGTGCAGGCTCACCCAGTCTGATATGACCCACATCATCAGAGAGGTGAAAGCCAACATTAACGATTTGAAAAAGTCTGTCACTCTCCACCAGTTTAAGGTGAAGAGGGACAAGCTGGATCGTCTGCCGAGCCAGGCGGAGCTTCTCGCCGCCATGGCGGCCGCTGATAAGCGCATCCCTGATCTCCTTGACCTGATGGCTAGCAATCCGACCACAATCACCCAGTACCTGCTATATGGCTATCTAACCCTCCATTGGAGCCTCCTGTATGGCCACCGTCCGGGTGTGTATGCAAACATGACCAACACGGAGGTCTTTGAGGCGGACAGAAGGGGCACTGCTGAGGGCTACATCATCCACGTGCAGGATCACAAGACTGCCAAGACATTTGGTGAAGCACAGCTGGTGCTTACAATAAAGGAGTTTAGCTGGGTCATGCGGTGGATGGGGATAAAAGAGGGCTTGTCGGGTCCTCAGAATGAATTCTTCCTTTTCACATCGGGGAAGCAGGCTTCCAAGAACCTGAACGCTCACTTGAAGAGGGCTTGGGCTGATGCTGGGCTAGAAACAGCCGTCACCTTCACCATCTTGCGCACTGCCCTGGCTGACAATATCAAGCATCACCAAGATCCAGAAAGCAGGTCGATTCTGGCTAGGTTTATGTGCCACGACGTAAGCACTGCAGACCGGTTCTACGCGAATACGCCTGGAATAAAGGAGGCATTGAAGATCCGCTCCATGTTCAGGGCGGCGGCAGCAGCTGCAGCAGCATCATCATCAGAAGGAGGTCTACCACCGTCAGCTACCTCCGAAGAGGATTCAGGGGCGGAGAGCAGCGATACCTCTTCTTCAGGACCGATTGGTACTCCTGATGAGGGGAAAGGGGCCGTGGACTCAACCTTTTTTCCCCGGTGCACTGTACAAGTTAGACGGCTAATATGGCCCCAAGGCCCCTGTTAATCATGTTGTTATTATGTTTATTTTGTATACTGTTTTTGTAAAATTGGTGTGATAATTAAATAAAAAATAAAAAAAAAACATTAGTATAACCTTGAAGGTTCCCAGGGGCAAATACAGTGCCTGTCATTTTGCAGGATATAATTTAACATGTAACCTCTCCTGGAAATGGACATACTCTGTGCATTTCCAGGAGAGGTTCCATGTTAAATTATATCCTGCAATATCCTCCAAAGAAGGGGTGGTAGTGTCATGAATAAGGCCGAATATGTATGCCGATGTGCGGACGGTAAAGCACCGCAAAATCCACCCCTTTAGGGTAACCAGGGGCATGAAGTTCTGTAGGGTGTGAACATCTGGGTTTAGTCCGAGTGAGGAGTGCTCGAGCGTGGGAGGATGTGTAAGGCAGAGGAGGGTAACAAAAGGTGTGTGCAGGAGCAGGGAGAAAAGAGAAAATAAAAAGACTCAAAGTGTTCCACCTTCCAGCAGCAGCAGCAGCGGGCCCGCTCTGTCCGTGGTGCTGAACACCTGCCTGTCTATGTGGAGTACAAAAACAAACAAAGACAAACACCTTTAAGGTCACCAGGGGCGTGAGGTTCTGGTTCTGGCGGTGTGCATGGAGGGGTTTAGTCCGAGTGAGGAGTGCTCGAGCGTGGGAGGATGTGTAAGGCAGAGGAGGGGAACAAAAAAAAACGAATACAAATAAGTTAAAGTGTGAACCTCCAGCAGGGCAGGTGCTGCTGCTGCTGCTGCTGCTGCTGCTGCTGCTGCTGCTGCTGCTGCTGCTGCTGCTGTGAAGGAGGACGAATATTGATGCTTGTGTTCGGACGGTAAAGCACCGCAAAATCCACCCCCCCTTAAAGGTGACCAGGGGCATGAGATTCTGCAGGGTGTGAACATCTGGGTTTAGTCCGTGGGGGAGTGCTTAAGTCCGGGGGCCCGGGGTCTCACGGTGCACGAGGTTATGGAAGTGCAGCAGGGCAGGTGCTGCTGCTGCTGCTGCTGCTGCTGCTGCTGCTGCTGCTGCTGCTGCTGCTGCTGCTGTGAAGGAGGACGAATATTGATGCTTGTGTTCGGACGGTAAAGCACCGCAAAATCCACCCCCCCTTAAAGGTGACCAGGGGCATGAGATTCTGCAGGGTGTGAACATCTGGGTTTAGTCCGTGGGGGAGTGCTTAAGTCCGGGGGCCCGGGGTCTCACGGTGCACGAGGTTATGGAAGTGCCACTGTTGCCGGAGGTCCTTAGTCCGTCCTTTGGGGCTCTGTCAGGGGCTACAGAGAGGTGGTTTTCCCGGTCCCTCTCCTGGAGGTATGAAATAACCTGAGCTCCATGTGAGGGAGCCGTGCTGGAGCTGCTTAGTCCGTCCTTTGGTGGTCTTTGAGGGGCTAATGAGAGGTGTTTTCCCCGGTCTATTTGATGGAAGTCTGACACGAGCAGAGTGTGCATGCTTTGAAACTAATCCACCCACACTTAGCATGCTATTTTAGGGTATAAATCGTACCTTGTCACCATGTACTGTGCTCCCTGGGCCGACGCGCCCTCCTGTGGGGACACATGAGAACTGCACTCAAATCACTTTGTGCTTTTTAAACAGTTTAACATATTTTTTTCCACATTTAAAAAACGCTTTCTGCCCTGGAAATCATTTCTAATCATTATTACCGTTATGGAGGGGCTGCAGGAACACTTTCCCCGCCTTTCAAACACTTTTTCCTGGCTTATAGCCTGTCATTTTGCAGGATATAATTTAACATGGAACCTCTCCCAGGGGCAAATACAGTGCCAGGTGTCAGACTATTTAAACAATGTTTACCCAGGATTCCGACACCTTCCCTGGCTTGTAAAATGCGGTGATGCGCCCTGGAGGTATCAGAGTATTTTAAACAACTTTTCCCCGCCTTTCAAACACTTTTTCCTGGCTTATAGCCTGTCATTTTGCAGGATATAATTTAACATGGAACCTCTCCCAGGGGCAAATACAGTGCCAGGTGTCAGACTATTTAAACAATGTTTACCCAGGATTCCGACACCTTCCCTGGCTTGTAAAATGCGGTGATGCGCCCTGGAGGTATCAGAGTATTTTAAACAACTTTTCCCCGCCTTTCAAACACTTTTTCCTGGCTTATAGCCTGTCATTTTGCAGGATATAATTTAACATGGAACCTCTCCTGGAAATGGACATACTCTGCGCATTTCCAGGAGAGGTTCCATGTTAAATGATATCCTGCAAAATGACAGGCAACAACTCTCTTCCAGACGTTTAAAAACACTTTTCCGACTATTTTAAACAACTTTTCCCCGCCTTTCAAACACTTTTTCCTGGCTTATAGCCTGTCATTTTGCAGGATATAATTTAACATGGAACCTCTCCTGGAAATGGACATACTCTGCGCATTTCCAGGAGAGGTTCCATGTTAAATGATATCCTGCAAAATGACAGGCAACAACTCTCTTCCAGACGTTTAAAAACACTTTTCCGACTATTTTAAACAACTTTTCCCCGCCTTTCAAACACTTTTTCCTGGCTTATAGCCTGTCATTTTGCAGGATATAATTTAACATGGAACCTCTCCTGGAAATGGACATACTCTGCGCATTTCCAGGAGAGGTTCCATGTTAAATGATATCCTGCAAAATGACAGGCAACAACTCTCTTCCAGACGTTTAAAAACACTTTTCCGACTATTTTAAACAACTTTTCCCCGCCTTTCAAACACTTTTTCCTGGCTTATAGCCTGTCATTTTGCAGGATATAATTTAACATGGAACCTCTCCTGGAAATGGACATACTCTGCGCATTTCCAGGAGAGGTTCCATGTTAAATTATATCCTGCAAAATGACAGGCAACAACTCTCTTCCAGACGTTTAAAAACACTTTTCCGACTATTTTAAACAACTTTTCCCCGCCTTTCAAACACTTTTTCCTGGCTTATAGCCTGTCATTTTGCAGGATATAATTTAACATGGAACCTCTCCTGGAAATGGACATATTCTGTGCATTTCCAGGAGAGGTTCCATGTTAAATGATATCCTGCAAAATGACAGGCAACAACTCTCTTCCAGACGTTTAAAAACACTTTTCCGACTATTTTAAACAACTTTTCCCCGCCTTTCAAACACTTTTTCCTGGCTTATAGCCTGTCATTTTGCAGGATATAATTTAACATGGAACCTCTCCTGGAAATGGACATACTCTGCGCATTTCCAGGAGAGGTTCCATGTTAAATTATATCCTGCAAAATGACAGGCAACAACTCTCTTCCAGACGTTTAAAAACACTTTTCCGACTATTTTAAACAACTTTTCCCCGCCTTTCAAACACTTTTTCCTGGCTTATAGCCTGTCATTTTGCAGGATATAATTTAACATGGAACCTCTCCTGGAAATGGACATATTCTGTGCATTTCCAGGAGAGGTTACATGTTAAATGATATCCTGCAAAATGACAGGCTACAACTCTCTTCCAGACGTTTAAAAACACTTTCCCCGACCATTTAAACATTATTTATGGCTTGTAAAGTGCGGTGATGAGCCCTGACAGTATCAGACTATTTAAAGGGTTACCAGGAGCATGAGAATATCCTCCACAGAAGGGGTGGTGGTGCCGTGAATAAGGCCGAATATGGATACCGATGTGCCGACGGTAAAGCACCGCAAAATCCACCCCCTTTAGGTTAACCAGGGGCATGGAGTTCTGTAGGGTGTGAACATCTGGGTTTAGTCCGTGGGGGAGTGCTTAAGTCCGGGAGTCCGGGGACTCACGGTGTGCAAGGTTATGGAGGTGCCCATGTCAGGGACACATGCTGGAGGTCTGTGGTCCGTCCTTTGGGGGTCTTGGAGGGGCCACAGAGAGGAGATTTCCCCGGTCTCTGTCCTGGATGAGTGAAATAAACAGAGTCTCCATGTCAGGGACACATGCTGGAGGTCTCTCTCCCGAGAGTGGACGTCCATTGCCTGTAAATTGGTCTAACATTAGGTCTGTCACTTTGGCTAACCGCACCACTGTCTGTCGTCTCCCGCAAGTGGACATCCATTGTCACTTTGGCTAACCGCACCACTGTCTGTCGTCTCCCGCAAGTGGACATCCATTGCGCCTAAATAAGGTCGGGAAAAGTGTTTTTAAACGTCTGGAAGAGAGTTGTAGCCTGTCATTTTGCAGGATATCATTTAACATGTAACCTCTCCTGGAAATGCACAGAATATGTCCATTTCCAGGAGAGATTCCATGTTAAATTATATCCTGCAAAATGACAGGCTATAACCCAGGAACAAGTGTTATAAAGGCGGGGAAAAGTTGTTTAAAATAGTCGGAAAAGTGTTTTTAAACGTCTGGAAGAGAGTTGTAGCCTGTCATTTTGCAGGATATCATTTAACATGGAACCTCTCCTGGAAATGCACAGAATATGTCCATTTCCAGGAGAGATTCCATGTTAAATTATATCCTGCAAAATGACAGGCTAAAACCCAGGAACAAGTGTTTGAAAGGCGGGGAAAAGTTGTTTAAAATAGTCGGAAAAGTGTTTTTAAACGTATGGAAGAGAGTTGTTGCCTGTCATTTTGCAGGATATAATTTAACATGGAACCTCTCCTGGAAATGCACAGAGTATGTCCATTTCCAGGAGAGATTCCATGTTAAATTATATCCTGCAAAATGACAGGCTATAACCCAGGAACAAGTGTTATAAAGGCGGGGAAAAGTTGTTTAAAATAGTCGGAAAAGTGTTTTTAAACGTCTGGAAGAGAGTTGTAGCCTGTCATTTTGCAGGATATCATTTAACATGGAACCTCTCCTGTAAATGCACAGAATATGTCCATTTCCAGGAGAGATTCCATGTTAAATTATATCCTGCAAAATGACAGGCTATAACCCAGGAACAAGTGTTTGAAAGGCGGGGAAAAGTTGTTTAAAATAGTCGGAAAAGTGTTTTTAAATGTCTGGAAGAGAGTTGTAGCCTGTCATTTTGCAGGATATCATTTAACATGGAACCTCTCCTGGAAATGCACAGAATATGTCCATTTCCAGGAGAGATTCCATGTTAAATTATATCCTGCAAAATGACAGGCTATAACCCAGGAACAAGTGTTTGAAAGGCGGGGAAAAGTTGTTTAAAATAGTCGGAAAAGTGTTTTTAAACGTATGGAAGAGAGTTGTTGCCTGTCATTTTGCAGGATATCATTTAACATGGAACCTCTCCTGGAAATGCACAGAGTATGTCCATTTCCAGGAGAGATTCCATGTTAAATTATATCCTGCAAAATGACAGGCTATAACCCAGGAACAAGTGTTTGAAAGGCGGGGAAAAGTTGTTTAAAATAGTCGGAAAAGTGTTTTTAAACGTATGGAAGAGAGTTGTTGCCTGTCATTTTGCAGGATATAATTTAACATGGAACCCCTCCTGGAAATGCACAGAGTATGTCCATTTCCAGGAGAGGTTACATGTTAAATTATATCCTGCAAAATGACAGGCTATAACCCAGGAACAAGTGTTTGAAAGGCGGGGAAAAGTTGTTTAAAATAGTCTGATACCTCCAGGGCGCATCACCACATTTTACAAGCCAGGGAAGGTGTCTGAATCCTGGGTAAACATTGTTTAAATAGTCTGACACCTGGCACTGTATTTGCCCCTGGGAAACTTCAAGGTTATATTCATGTTTTATTATTTATTTAATAATCACATGATTTTTACAAAAACAGTATACACAGTATACATATATACAATAATAATAATAATAATAATAATAATAATAATAATAATAATAATAATATAACAATATACATAATAAAAACATGAAAAGTGGTGAAAATGAGAAAATGTATCCGAAAATAGTGCCTCATAATGCGGGCATGTGGACAGTAGCCACAGACTCACAGGCACACACACATGCAGAGATCCAGGGGGCGGAGCACATGGCTTTTTTTACCCAGAAATAAGTCTATGAGAGGCGGGGAGACTCAGAGGACAGGCTGCATCACCTCACTTTGTAACCCAGGAAAAGAGCAGGAATTCTGG
This sequence comes from Notothenia rossii, assembly GCF_949606895.1. Lineage (NCBI taxonomy): Eukaryota > Metazoa > Chordata > Actinopteri > Perciformes > Nototheniidae > Notothenia > Notothenia rossii. The sequence goes on from NW_027640223.1 coordinate 261,120, forward strand.
CTGCGTGAGTGTTAAAAGTGCATTCATCTGTGTTAATCCGACAGCCGCAGAGGTGCTGATGGAAAGCAGGCGGAACAAATTGATTATTTGAACCAGGAATAAATGTTTGCAAGGCGGGGAAAGTGTTCCTGCAGCCCCTCCATAACGGTAATAATGATTAGAAATGATTTCCAGGGCAGAAAGAGTTTTTTAAATGTGGAAAAAAATATGTTAAACTGTTTAAAAAGCACAAAGTCATTTGAGTGCAGTTCTCATGTGTCCCCACAGGAGGGCGCGTCGTCCCAGGGAGCACAGTGCATGGTGACAAGGTACGATTTATACCCTAAAATAGCATGCTAAGCGTGGGTGGATTAGTTTCAAAGCATGCACACTCTGCTCGTGTCAGACTTCCATCAAATAGACCGGGGAAAACAACTCTCATTAGCCCCTCACAGACCACCAAAGGATGGACTAAGCAGCTCCAGCACGGCTCCCTCACATGGAGCTCAGGTTATTTCATACCTCCAGGAGAGGGACCGGGAAAACCACCTCTCTGTAGCCCCTGACAGAGCCCCAAAGGACGGACTAAGGACCTCCGGCAACAGTGGCACTTCCATAACCTCGTGCACCGTGAGACCCCGGGCCCCCGGACTTAAGCACTCCCCCACGGACTAAACCCAGATGTTCACACCCGACAGAACTTCATGCCCCTGGTTACCCTAAAGGGGTGGATTTTGCGGGGCTTTACCGTCCGCACATCGGCATACATATTCGGCCTTATTCATGACACTACTACCCCTTCTTTGGAGGATATTCTCATGCTCCTGGTAACCCTTTAAATAGTCTGATACTTTCAGGGCTCATCACCGCACTTTACAAGCCAGAAATAATGTTTAAATGGTCGGGAAAAGTGTTTTTAAACGTCTGGAGGAGAGTTGTAGCCTGTCATTTTGCAGGATATCATTTAACATGTAACCTCTCCTGGAAATGCACAGAATATGTCCATTTCCAGGAGAGATTCCATGTTAAATTATATCCTGCAAAATGACAGGCTATAACCCAGGAACAAGTGTTTGAAAGGCGGGGAAAAGTTGTTTAAAATAGTCGGAAAAGTGTTTTTAAACGTATGGAAGAGAGTTGTAGCCTGTCATTTTGCAGGATATAATTTAACATGGAACCTCTCCTGGAAATGCACAGAGTATGTCCATTTCCAGGAGAGGTTACATGTTAAATTATATCCTGCAAAATGACAGGCTAAAACACCCAGGGGATACGTGTTTGAAAGGCAGGGAAAAGTTTTTTAAAATAGTCTGATACCTCCAGGGCGCATCACCGCATTTTACAAGCCGGGGAAGGTGTCTTAATCATTGGTACACATTGTTTAAATAGTCTGATACCTGGCACTGTATTTGCCCCTGGGAACCTTCAAGGTTATACTAATGTTTTTTTTTTTTTTTTATTTAATTATCACACCATTTTTACAAAAACAGTATACAAAATAAACATAATAACAACATGATTACAACATGATTAACAGGGGCCTGGGGGCCATATTAGCCGTCTAACTTGTACAGTGCACCGGGGAAAAAAGGTTGAGTCCACGGCCCCTTTCCCCTCATCAGGAGTACCAATCGGTCCTGAAGAAGAGGTATCGCTGCTCTCCGCCCCTGAATCCTCTTCGGAGGTAGCTGACGGTGGTAGACCTCCTTCTGATGATGATGCTGCTGCAGCTGCTGCCGCCACCCTGAACATGGAGCGGATCTTCAATGCCTCCTTTATTCCAGGCGTATTCGCGTAAAACTGGTCTGCAGTGCTTACGTCGTGGCACATAAACCTAGCCAGAATCGACCTGCTTTCTGGATCTTGGTGATGCTTGATATTGTCAGCCAGGGCAGTGCGCAAGATGGTGAAGGTGACGGCTGTTTCTAGCCCAGCATCAGCCCAAGCCCTCTTCAAGTGAGCGTTCAGGTTCTTGGAAGCCTGCTTCTCCGATGTGAAAAGGAAGAATTCACTCTGAGGACCCGACAAGCCCTCTTTTATCCCCATCCACCGCATGACCCAGCTAAACTCCTTTATTGTAAGCACCAGCTGTGCTTCACCAAATGTCTTGGCAGTCTTGTGATCCTGCACGTGGATGTCCGCCTCAAAGACCTCCGTGTTGGTCATGTTTGCGTACACACCCGGACGGTGGCCATACAGGAGGCTCCAATGGAGGGTTAGATAGCCATATAGCAGGTACTGGGTGATTGAGGTCGGATTGCTAGCCATCAGGTCAAGGAGATCAGGGATGCGCTTCTCAGCGGCCGCCATGGCGGCGAGAAGCTCCGCTTGGCTCGGCAGACGATCCAGCTTGTCCCTCTTCACCTTAAACTGGTGGAGAGTGACAGACTTTTTCAAATCGTTAATGTTGGCTTTCACCTCTCTGATGATGTTGGTCATATCAGACTGGGTGAGCCTGCACCCCCGGAGCTTTGATGCAGACAAGTACCTCAGGAAATGGTTCACAGTCTTCAGGAACAACAGCGATGTTGTGACTGTCCGGCCCGACTCTGAAATATACTTGCTCCAGCCACGGACCCTCTTTGTGTCTTTTAGAAACAGCCAGTCTGACAGCCGGTCAACACCATGGGCCATGAATACTATGAAGTTCTTTATCCGGCTGACATTGGACATACAATTCTCTTTCCGTTTTACTGTCGGTGCGAGACCCTCACAATGACCTCTGTATGTCTGAATGTACGTCTCCATGCTTTTAGGCAACGTGATTTCACGCATGGTATTCCGCAGTCCCTTCCCAGTGCACCATAGATTTTGGGAAGAGGGCCAGTCCTTAGCCAGATTAGCTTTCAGCTTATTGGAGACAGACGCACGGGTCTTCTGGCATACAGGGGTCTCACTACAGGAGGCTTCTACGGACCGCATGACAGTCTTCATCGGTGTCTTGCTTCCGGAGGCTTCTGGGGACCGCATCACAGACTTGAGAGGGGTCTCACTCGCAGAGGCTTCTATGGACCGCATGACAGTCTTCACCGGGGTCTCACTACCGGAGGCTTCTGGGGACCACATGACAGTCTTCACCGGGGTCTTGCTTCCGGAGGCTTCTGGGGACCGCATCACAGACTTGAGAGGGGTCTCACTACCGGAGGCTTTGTCGGACCGCATGACAGTCTTCACCGGGGTCTTGCTTCCGGAGGCTTCTGGGGACCGCATGACAGTCTTCACCGGGGTCTTGCTTCCGGAGGCTTCTGGGGACCGCATGACAGTCTTCACCGGGGTCTCACTACCGGAGGCTTTGTCGGACCGCATGACAGTCTTCACCGGGGTCTTGCTTCCGGAGGCTTCTGGGGACCGCATCACAGACTTGAGGGGGGTCTCACTCGCAGAGGCTTCTATGGACCGCATGACAGTCTTCACCAGGGTCTTGAGAGGGGTATTGCTGCCGGAGGCTACTGAGTTCATGTCGGGGGTACTTGGGATTACTACGCCCTTAAATCGTATACATTCTTCGTCTTCCTCAAGCAGAGCAGCAGTGGCATTCTGCTTCCTGGGTTTTAGACCCTGTTTTAGCCTGGAGCGCAGGGTCTTCACCTCATCAATGTGGGCATCCTTCTGAGCCCTCAATGCCACATTGTCCAGCCTCACCTGCATGCAGTCCTCTTCGTCACACTCAGTATGTGGGGAGAAGGGTGGAGGGTGCACCGGGTATTCCTCCTCATTGTCTATATCCAATAATGTAGCCATTCCAATGATGGGATTAGTCTCTCGGAGGTCATGGAGCAACTGCATGGCCACACTATGCAGCCTTGCCATGACCTGATGTGCCTCATCTCGGGAGAACTCAGGGTGGTCACGAGTTACACGACGGTGTAGTTTCTTCCCAGCATACGAACACCCTGTGATGGGCCAGGGTTTGGTCCGAACATTTATTCTACCACTGGCAATTTTAAGAATGATGCCTCTTTCCTCCAGGTTCCGCACTGCATGTTTGTGCTTAAGGTGCTTATTCAAAGCCAGATAGCGGAGACTGCACACCGGGCATTCGGTCAACATCCTTCCAAAAACACACACAATGAATTCTATTTAAATGGTTTTCTGTTTCTCCGTTTATATGCATTAGCCAACTGGTGATTGCAACCATGGGTCCGATGCTTCAATGCAGGGAACACGGACCAAGGGGAGGACTTGGGTTACCACCTGGTTAAAATGGTCCCACCTCCGCACCAACGCGGCTGGCGATGGGTCCGATACATTGATTGTTTTTTGTTTCATGGTTCTGCCACGAGCTCACAAGACAGTTTTGGGTACAAAACGTGGGGGTAACAGTACCTCCGGGCGCTCCGTCCCGCTCCGGCTTTCGCCGCAGCGGGGGGAGGAGGCATTGAACCCCTCGCACCTGCCCCCGGAGGAGGCAGGGGAGTCAGGTACCCGGAGGCGCACGGTGGATGGCCAGGGCGAGACCGCCACACCGCACTGGAGTCAGAGTTCCGAGTTTTTCGAGCCAGGTCCCGGTGAAACGCAGTACGGAGCACCCGGCAGGAACCTCCAGCAGACCCCCCCGCGCGGTTCCCTCGTCCGTCGGAAGAGGCGGAGAGGTAGGTGTTTTTCATCTGCTGGCGGACTGCCGGGGAGAACGTGCTGCTCGGGAGCCAGGCTCAGAGTTAGTGGCAGTGAGAGCCCGTGCACCTGCCTTTTACAGCAGGCACGCGCTGGTATCGGGGTGGGGAGAGAAGGTAGATGCAGAGGCTGCAGAAACAGCCAGAGCCTTACCCCTCTAACACACCCCTCATTTAGTTCATGAGCACTGGGCAGAGTCCCCTGTTAACTCTCCTTATATTCCTCCGGAGACCAGTTGGGACATGGCAGCATCCCACTTCGCCTGGTAGACCATATCGTTAAATGAGCTCTGGTATCGGGGTGGGGAGAGAAGGTAGATGCAGAGGCTGCAGAAACAGCCAGAGCCTTTCCCCTCTAACACACCCCTCATTTGGTGCATTGAACCCCTCGCACCTGCCCCCGGAGGAATCAGGTACCCGGAGGCGCACGGTGGACGGCCAGGGCGAGACCGCCACACCGCACTGGAGTCAGAGTTACGAGTTTTTCGAGCCAGGTCCCGGTGAAACGCAGTACGGAGCACCCGGCAGGAACCTCCAGCAGACCCCCCCGCGCGGTTCCCTCGTCCCTCGGAAGAGGCGGAGAGGTGGGTGTTTTTCATCTGCTGGCGGACTGCCGGGGAGAACATGCTGCTCGGGAGCCAGGCTCAGAGTTAGTGGCAGTGAGAGCCCGTGCACCTGCCTTTTACAGCAGGCACGCTCTGGTATCGGGGTGGGGAGAGAAGGTAGATGCAGAGGCTGCAGAAACAGCCAGAGCCTTTCCCCTCTAACACACCCCTCATTTGGTGCATTGAACCCCTCGCACCTGCCCCCGGAGGAGTCAGGTACACGGAGGCGCACGTTGGACGGCCAGGGCGAGACCGCCACACCGCACTGGAGTCAGAGTTCCGAGTTTTTCGAGCCAGGTCCCGGTGAAACGCAGTACGGAGCACCCGGCAGGAACCTCCATCAGACCCCCCCGCGCGGTTCCCTCGTCCCTCGGAAGACGCGGAGAGGTGGGTGTTTTTCATCTGCTGGCGGACTGCCGGGGAGAACGTGCTGCTCGGGAGCCAGGCTCAGAGTTAGTGGCAGTGAGAGCCCGTGCACCTGCCTTTTACAGCAGGCACGCGCTGGTATCGGGGTGGGGAGAGAAGGTAGATGCAGAGGCTGCAGAAACAGCCAGAGCCTTTCCCCTCTAACACACCCCTCATTTGGTTCATGAGCACTGGGCAGAGTCCCCTGTCAACTCTCCTTATATTCCTCCGGAGACCAGTTGGGACATGGCAGCATCCCACTTCGCCTGGTAGACCATATCGTTAAATGAGCTCAGTAATGTACTGCACAACATCACATGGGTAAAATGAGCTATATAATGCACTGCAAAATCACATTTGGTTTATTTCCAAAAAGCCTGGAAAAAACACATATCCATCATGTCCTGTAAAATATCATTCTTTGTTTATTTCCATCCTTCAGGCAAATACACATATCTTTGTCCGCTCCAGGATTACCCGTAGTTTGGATGAACCGACCGCCAAGCACCGGAAGCTGGACCCGGGGAGGAGGCCCTCCGATGGCGGGTCAAATTTGATGATACCGCAGCTGCCTGGACACTAGCCGTAGAAGAACAGCTGGGCGGGACCAGGCATGTCCCTCTTTGCAGACAAGCATATATGCGCTCCCAGGAGCAGAGTCAAACCCGCAGTTTGGATGAACCGACCGCCAAGCACCGAAAGCTGGATCCGGGAAGGAGGCCCTCCGATGGCGGGTCAAATTTGATGATACCGCAGCTGGCTGGACACTAGCCGTAGAAGAACACCTGGGCGGGACCAGGCATGTCCCTCTTTGCAGACAAGCATATATGCGCTCCCAGGAGCAGAGTCAAACCCACAGTTTGGAGGAACCGACCGCCAGAGCACCGGCACGAAGCCGGGCCGGCGGAGGCCTTCCGATGGCGGGTCACGTTTGTCATTCGATCAATGTCTTTGCAGACAAGCATATATGTGGTTGTTACGCAGGATCAAACAGGTAGTTTGATGAAGTAGGGTCCTGTGCCCGGAGCAAGGCCAATTGCTGAATGCCGCAGCCGACTAAGGCCGCTATGCCACAGTGGAGGATGAGAGAAACAGGTGTTTGTCTTGCATTCCGCGGCGAAGTGGGGAGGTGGAACTTCCACCCCGCTACGGAACCTGTGGTGGGACCCCTGAGTCAGACGGTTCGTCTTGGAAACGCTTCATATCGGTCGGCCTGGGAGGTAAGAGACACGCAGGGTAACGGACACGCAGGGTTACCCCCACGCAGCCCACGCAACACGGAGGAGGCAGGGGAGTCTGGTACCCGGAGGCGCATGGCCGCAACACCGCACTGGAGTCAGGGTTTCAAGTTTTTCGAGCCAGGTCCCTGTGAACGCAATACTCCAGCAGGAGCCTCCAGCAGACCACCCCGACGTTTCCCTCATCCCTCCCGGCCATCAGAGTCGAACCCGCAGTTCGGAGGAACCGACCACCAGAGCACCGGCACAAGGCCGGGCCGGCGGAGGCCCTCCGATGGCGGGTCGCGTTTGCCATTCAATCAGTGAGAAATCAGAAGAGGAAGGGAAAAAAAAGACTAACTTGTCTTTTTGGAGTTCCATAAAAAATGGGTGAAAATGAAAAAATGTATACGAGAATAGTGCCCCATAAGGCGGGTAAAGTCCCCTGTCAACTCCCCTCACCTTCCTCCACACTCTGAAAAAGTCAGAGTTATTTTTTGGAGAACCATCAAAAAGGGCTAAAAGTGTTGAAATGTATCCTAGAATAGTGCCTCATGAGGCGGATTGAGTCCCCTGTCAACTACCCTCACCTTCCTCCACACTCTGAAAAAGTCAGAGTTATTTTTTGGAGAACCATCAAAAAGGGCTAAAAGTGTTGAAATGTATCCGAGAATAGTGCCCCATAAGGCGGGTAAAGTCCCCTGTCAACTCCCCTCACCTTCCTCCACACTCTGAAAAAGTCAGAGTTATTTTTTGGAGAACCATCAAAAAGGGCTAAAAGTGTTGAAATGTATCCGATAATAGTGCCCCATAAGGCGGGTAAAGTCCCCTGTCAACTCCCCTCACCTTCCTCCACACTCTGAAAAAGTCAGAGTTATTTTTTGGAGAACCATCAAAAAGGGCTAAAAGTGTTGAAATGTATCCGAGAATAGTGCCTCATGAGGCGGATTGAGTCCCCTGTCAACTCCCCTCACCTTCCTCCACACTCTGAAAAAGTCAGAGTTATTTTTTGGAGAACCATCAAAAAGGGCTAAAAGTGTTGAAATGTATCCGAGAATAGTGCCCCATAAGGCGGGTAAAGTCCACTGTCAACTCCCCTCACCTTCCTCCACACTCTGAAAAAGTCAGAGTTATTTTTTGGAGAACCATCAAAAAGGGCTAAAAGTGTTGAAATGTATCCGAGAATAGTGCCTCATGAGGCGGATTGAGTCCCCTGTCAACTCCCCTTACCTTCCTCCAGAGCCCAGTTCAAAAACTTAAAGTTTGGTAAGAACCATGCTGGGGGGTCTCCAGGCAACAAAATGTATCCGAGCCAAAGTGCACATACAGCGGATGAATTCCTCCATGAAGTTACACAGCCGTTTTTTTTCTGAATCCTCTCAAAAACCGGGTTTCCGATTTCGTGCAGAAGGTAGCTTGTAAAACATGAACGTTTTTTTACAACGGAGGAGGGGAAGTCTGGATTCCCCTCTCCGTTGTACCTTGCAACGGGGGAGGGGAAAAGTGTTCGGGGCTTCGTCCCGAAGCGCCGAACACTTGAGCCCCTTCTCCCCCTCTCAGAGCCCCTCTCTGTTGTAATTTTAAAAGTTCATTTTTTTATTATTTTAACATATAATTGACCATTTTCTTTCATTTTTTTTTCTTTCCACGGGTGGGGGCCTATGGCAGGCTGCCTATGAGCTCCCAAATTTGGCCCGGATCATCCGGGATTTGTGGGATAAGCTCCATAAACTGACAAAGTCATCCAAATATGTCGCTTTTATAGCCCAAAGATATATCATGCAAATACATTAAAATAGTAAAAGGTACGATTGTGCTCGGCATTAACCGGAATTTGATTTATATAGCCCCCAAAAAATGATTAAAAATCATTTTCGTGGGGAAAAGTGTTAAAACGCCTGATTAAAGCATTTGCGGGACCCCAGCGAGCTCCAGACCATGTGCATTGTGTCGGGGACCCTGGAGAATGATAAGACCGTTCATTTAAATACAAAAGCAACCATTAAAAGTCAATTTTAGGGGCGAAAAACAGCCTCTGTCCACTTCGTTAACAAACTGATAGGCAAATGGACAAAAGTGTGATTAAAGCATTTGCGGGACCCCAGCGAGCTCCAGACTAGTTGCATTGTGTCGGGGACCCTCCACAATGATAAGACCCATCATTTAAATACAAAAAACACCATTAAAAGTCACTTTTAGGGGCGAAAAACAGCCTCTGTCCACTTCGTTAACAAACTGATAGGCAAATGGACAAAAGTGTGATTAAAGCATTTGCGGGACCCCAGCGAGCTCCAGACTATTTGCATTGTGTCGGGGACCCTGGAGAATGATAAGACCCATCATTTAAATGCAAAAAACACCATTAAAAGTCACTTTTAAGGGCAAAAAACAGCCTCTGTCCACTTCGTTAACAAACTGATAGGCAAATGGACAAAAGTGTGATTAAAGCATTTGCGGGACCCCAGCGAGCTCCAGACTAGTTGCATTGTGTCGGGGACCCTGGAGAATGATAAGGCCCATCATTTAAATACAAAAAACACCATTAAAAGTCACTTTTAGTGGCGAAAAACAGCCTCTGTCCACTTCGTTAACAAACTGATAGGCAAATGGACAAAAGTGTGATTAAAGCATTTGCGGGACCCCAGCGAGCTCCAGACTATGTGCATTGTGTCGGGGACCCTCCACAATGATAAGACCCATCATTTAAATGCAAAAGCCACCATTAAAAGTCACTTTTAGGGGCGAAAAACAGCCTCTGTCCACTTCGTTAACAAACTGATAGGCAAATGGACAAAAGTGTGATTAAAGCATTTGCGGGACCCCAGCGAGCTCCAGACTAGTTGCATTGTGTCGGGGACCCTCCACAATGATAAGACCCATCATTTAAATGCAAAACCCACCATTAAAAGTCACTTTTAGGGGCGAAAAACAGCCTCTGTCCACTTCGTTAACAAACTGATAGGCAAATGGACAAAAGTGTGATTAAAGCATATGCAGGACACCAACGAGCTCCAGACTAGTTGCATTGTGTCGCGGAACCTGGAGAATGATAAGACCCATCATTTAAATGCAAAAAACACCATTAAAAATCACTTTTAAGGGCAAAAAACAGCCTCTGTCCACTTCGTTAACAAACTGATAGGCAAATGGACAAAAGTGTGATTAAAGCATTTGCGGGACCCCAGCGAGCTCCAGACTAGTTGTATTGTGTCGGGGACCCTCCACAATGATAAGACCCATCATTTAAATGCAAAACCCACCATTAAAAGTCACTTTTAGGGGCGAAAAACCGCCTCTGTCCACTTCGTTAACAAACTGATAGGCAAATGGACAAAAGTGTGATTAAAGCATTTGCGGGACCCCCGCGAGCTCCAGACCATGTGCATTGTGTCGGGGACCCTCCACAATGATAAGACCCATCATTTAAATGCAAAACCCACCATTAAAAGTCACTTTTAGGGGCAAAAAACAGCCTCTGTCCACTTCGTTAACAAACTGATAGGCAAATGGACAAAAGTGTGATTAAAGCATTTGCGGGACCCCAGCGAGCTCCAGACTAGTTGCATTGTGTCGGGGACCCTGGAGAATGATAAGGCCCATCATTTAAATACAAAAAACACCATTAAAAGTCACTTTTAGGGGCGAAAAACAGCCTCTGTCCACTTCGTTAACAAACTGATAGGCAAATGGACAAAAGTGTGATTAAAGCATTTGCGGGACCCCAGCGAGCTCCAGACTATGTGCATTGTGTCGGGGACCCTCCACAATGGTAAGACCCATCATTTAAATGCAAAAGCCACCATTAAAAGTCACTTTTAGGGGCGAAAAACAGCCTCTGTCCACTTCGTTAACAAACTGATAGGCAAATGGACAAAAGTGTGATTAAAGCATTTGCGGGAACCCAGCGAGCTCCAGACTAGTTGCATTGTGTCGGGGACCCTCCACAATGATAAGACCCATCATTTAAATACAAAAAACACCATTAAAAGTCACTTTTAGGGGCGAAAAACAGCCTCTGTCCACTTCGTTAACAAACTGATAGGCAAATGGACAAAAGTGTGATTAAAGCAATTGCGGGACCCCAGCGAGCTCCAGACTATTTGCATTGTGTCGGGGACCCTGGAGAATGATAAGACCCATCATTTAAATGCAAAAAACACCATTAAAAGTCACTTTTAAGGGCAAAAAACAGCCTCTGTCCACTTCGTTAACAAACTGATAGGCAAATGGACAAAAGTGTGATTAAAGCATTTGCGGGACCCCAGCGAGCTCCAGACTAGTTGCATTGTGTCGGGGACCCTGGAGAATGATAAGGCCCATCATTTAAATACAAAAAACACCATTAAAAGTCACTTTTAGGGGCGAAAAACAGCCTCTGTCCACTTCGTTAACAAACTGATAGGCAAATGGACAAAAGTGTGATTAAAGCATTTGCGGGACCCCAGCGAGCTCCAGACTATGTGCATTGTGTCGGGGACCCTCCACAATGATAAGACCCATCATTTAAATGCAAAAGCCACCATTAAAAGTCACTTTTAGGGGCGAAAAACAGCCTCTGTCCACTTCGTTAACAAACTGATAGGCAAATGGACAAAAGTGTGATTAAAGCATTTGCGGGACCCCAGCGAGCTCCAGACTAGTTGCATTGTGTCGGGGACCCTCCACAATGATAAGACCCATCATTTAAATGCAAAACCCACCATTAAAAGTCACTTTTAGGGGCGAAAAACAGCCTCTGTCCACTTCGTTAACAAACTGATAGGCAAATGGACAGAAGGGGGAACACGGCCCAGCCGCTGCTCCGCTGCTCCAGACTATATGCATTGTGTCGGGGACCCTCCACAATGATAAGACCCATCATTTAAATGCAAAACCCACCATTAAAAGTCACTTTTAGGGGCGAAAAACAGCCTCTGTCCACTTCGTTAACAAATTGATAGGCAAATGGACAGAAGGGGGAACACGGCCCAGACTATGTGCATTGTGTCGGGGGAGCCAGGTCAAACCCCTCCATGCACACCGCCAGAATAAGAACCTCACGACCCTGGTGACCTTAAAGGTGTTTGTCTTTGTTTGTTTTTGTAATCCACATAGACAGGCTGGGGTTCAGCACCACGCACAGAGCCTGCCCGCTACCTCCAGGGCGCATCACCACATTTTACAAGCCAGGAAAGGTGCATGGATCCTGGGTAAACATTGATTAAGTGTTTTTAAATGTGTGGAACAGTGTTTTGTCACTTTCAAAACTCTCCTGTCATTGACCGGAGAATTTGGGTCGATGTTGTATTCAATCTGGCCATTAATATTCCAGTGAGACGAAGTACGTACATTGACCGGAGTGATCCCATGTTAATTTTGTCCAAATACCGGAACATTCCCTAACCCTATTTAGGCGCAATGGATGTCCACTTGCGGGAGACGACAGACAGTGGTGCGGTTAGCCAAAGTGACAATGGATGTCCACTTGCGGGAGACGACAGACAGTGGTGCGGTTAGCCAAAGTGACAGACCTAATGTTAGACCAATTTACAGGCAATGGACGTCCACTCTCGGGAGAGAGACCTCCAGCATGTGTCCCTGACATGGAGACTCTGTTTATTTCACTCATCCAGGACAGAGACCGGGGAAATCTCCTCTCTGTGGCCCCTCCAAGACCCCCAAAGGACGGACCACAGACCTCCAGCATGTGTCCCTGACATGGGCACCTCCATAACCTTGCACACCGTGAGTCCCCGGACTCCCGGACTTAAGCACTCCCCCACGGACTAAACCCAGATGTTCACACCCTACAGAACTCCATGCCCCTGGTTAACCTAAAGGGGGTGGATTTTGCGGTGCTTTACCGTCGGCACATCGGTATCCATATTCGGCCTTATTCACGGCACCACCACCCCTTCTGTGGAGGATATTCTCATGCTCCTGGTAACCCTTTAAATAGTCTGATACTGTCAGGGCTCATCACCGCACTTTACAAGCCATAAATAATGTTTAAATGGTCGGGGAAAGTGTTTTTAAACGTCTGGAAGAGAGTTGTAGCCTGTCATTTTGCAGGATATCATTTAACATGTAACCTCTCCTGGAAATGCACAGAATATGTCCATTTCCAGGAGAGGTTCCATGTTAAATTATATCCTGCAAAATGACAGGCTATAAGCCAGGAAAAAGTGTTTGAAAGGCGGGGAAAAGTTGTTTAAAATAGTCGGAAAAGTGTTTTTAAACGTCTGGAAGAGAGTTGTTGCCTGTCATTTTGCAGGATATAATTTAACATGGAACCTCTCCTGGAAATGCGCAGAGTATGTCCATTTCCAGGAGAGGTTCCATGTTAAATTATATCCTGCAAAATGACAGGCTATAAGCCAGGAAAAAGTGTTTGAAAGGCGGGGAAAAGTTGTTTAAAATAGTCGGAAAAGTGTTTTTAAACGTCTGGAAGAGAGTTGTTGCCTGTCATTTTGCAGGATATCATTTAACATGGAACCTCTCCTGGAAATGCGCAGAGTATGTCCATTTCCAGGAGAGGTTCCATGTTAAATTATATCCTGCAAAATGACAGGCTATAAGCCAGGAACAAGTGTTTGAAAGGCGGGGAAAAGTTGTTTAAAATAGTCGGAAAAGTGTTTTTAAACGTCTGGAAGAGAGTTGTTGCCTGTCATTTTGCAGGATATAATTTAACATGGAACCTCTCCTGGAAATGCGCAGAGTATGTCCATTTCCAGGAGAGGTTCCATGTTAAATTATATCCTGCAAAATGACAGGCTATAAGCCAGGAAAAAGTGTTTGAAAGGCGGGGAAAAGTTGTTTAAAATACTCTGATACCTCCAGGGCGCATCACCGCATTTTACAAGCCAGGGAAGGTGTCGGAATCCTGGGTAAACATTGTTTAAATAGTCTGACACCTGGCACTGTATTTGCCCCTGGGAGAGGTTCCATGTTAAATTATATCCTGCAAAATGACAGGCTATAAGCCAGGAAAAAGTGTTTGAAAGGCGGGGAAAAGTTGTTTAAAATACTCTGATACCTCCAGGGCGCATCACCGCATTTTACAAGCCAGGGAAGGTGTCGGAATCCTGGGTAAACATTGTTTAAATAGTCTGACACCTGGCACTGTATTTGCCCCTGGGAGAGGTTCCATGTTAAATTATATCCTGCAAAATGACAGGCTATAAGCCAGGAAAAAGTGTTTGAAAGGCGGGGAAAAGTTGTTTAAAATACTCTGATACCTCCAGGGCGCATCACCGCATTTTACAAGCCAGGGAAGGTGTCGGAATCCTGGGTAAACATTGTTTAAATAGTCTGACACCTGGCACTGTATTTGCCCCTGGGAGAGGTTCCATGTTAAATTATATCCTGCAAAATGACAGGCTATAAGCCAGGAAAAAGTGTTTGAAAGGCGGGGAAAAGTTGTTTAAAATACTCTGATACCTCCAGGGCGCATCACCGCATTTTACAAGCCAGGGAAGGTGTCGGAATCCTGGGTAAACATTGTTTAAATAGTCTGACACCTGGCACTGTATTTGCCCCTGGGAGAGGTTCCATGTTAAATTATATCCTGCAAAATGACAGGCTATAAGCCAGGAAAAAGTGTTTGAAAGGCGGGGAAAAGTTGTTTAAAATACTCTGATACCTCCAGGGCGCATCACCGCATTTTACAAGCCAGGGAAGGTGTCGGAATCCTGGGTAAACATTGTTTAAATAGTCTGACACCTGGCACTGTATTTGCCCCTGGGAGAGGTTCCATGTTAAATTATATCCTGCAAAATGACAGGCTATAAGCCAGGAAAAAGTGTTTGAAAGGCGGGGAAAAGTTGTTTAAAATACTCTGATACCTCCAGGGCGCATCACCGCATTTTACAAGCCAGGGAAGGTGTCGGAATCCTGGGTAAACATTGTTTAAATAGTCTGACACCTGGCACTGTATTTGCCCCTGGGAGAGGTTCCATGTTAAATTATATCCTGCAAAATGACAGGCTATAAGCCAGGAAAAAGTGTTTGAAAGGCGGGGAAAAGTTGTTTAAAATACTCTGATACCTCCAGGGCGCATCACCGCATTTTACAAGCCAGGGAAGGTGTCGGAATCCTGGGTAAACATTGTTTAAATAGTCTGACACCTGGCACTGTATTTGCCCCTGGGAGAGGTTCCATGTTAAATTATATCCTGCAAAATGACAGGCTATAAGCCAGGAAAAAGTGTTTGAAAGGCGGGGAAAAGTTGTTTAAAATACTCTGATACCTCCAGGGCGCATCACCGCATTTTACAAGCCAGGGAAGGTGTCGGAATCCTGGGTAAACATTGTTTAAATAGTCTGACACCTGGCACTGTATTTGCCCCTGGGAAACTTCAAGGTTATATTCATGTTTTATTATTTATTTAATAATCACATGATTTTTACAAAAACAGTATACACAGTATACATATATACAATAATAATAATAATAATAATATAACAATATACATAATAAAAACATGAAAAGTGGTGAAAATGAGAAAATGTATCCGAAAATAGTGCCTCCTAATGCGGGCATGTGGACAGTAGCCACAGACTCACAGGCACACACACACATGCAGAGATCCAGGGGGCGGAGCACATGGCTTTTTTTACCCAGAAATAAGTCTATGAGAGGCGGGGAGACTCAGAGGACAGGCTGCGTCACCTCACTTTGTAACCCAGGAAAAGAGCAGGAATTCTGGCTGCGTGAGTGTTAAAAGTGCATTCATCTGTGTTAATCCGACAGCCGCAGAGGTGCTGACGCAAAGCAGGCGGAACAAATTGATTATTTGAACCAGGAATAAATGTTTGCAAGGCGGGGAAAGTGTTCCTGCAGCCCCTCCATAACGGTAATAATGATTAGAAATGATTTCCAGGGCAGAAAGCGTTTTTTAAATGTGGAAAAAAATATGTTAAACTGTTTAAAAAGCACAAAGTGATTTGAGTGCAGTTCTCATGTGTCCCCACAGGAGGGCGCGTCGTCCCAGGGAGCACAGTACATGGTGACAAGGTACGATTTATACCCTAAAATAGCATGCTAAGTGTGGGTGGATTAGTTTCAAAGCATGCACACTCTGCTCGTGTCAGACTTCCATCAAATAGACCGGGGAAAACACCTCTCATTAGCCCCTCAAAGACCACCAAAGGACGGACTAAGCAGCTCCAGCACGGCTCCCTCACATGGAGCTCAGGTTATTTCATACCTCCAGGAGAGGGACCGGGAAAACCACCTCTCTGTAGCCCCTGACAGAGCCCCAAAGGACGGACTAAGGACCTCCGGCAACAGTGGCACTTCCATAACCTCGTGCACCGTGAGACCCCGGGCCCCCGGACTTAAGCACTCCCCCACGGACTAAACCCAGATGTTCACACCCTGCAGAATCTCATGCCCCTGGTCACCTTTAAGGGGGGGTGGATTTTGCGGTGCTTTACCGTCCGAACACAAGCATCAATATTCGTCCTCCTTCACAGCAGCAGCAGCAGCAGCAGCAGCAGCAGCAGCAGCAGCAGCAGCAGCAGCAGCACCTGCCATGCTGCACTTCCATAACCTCGTGCACCGTGAGACCCCGGGCCCCCGGACTTAAGCACTCCCCCACGGACTAAACCCAGATGTTCACACCCTGCAGAATCTCATGCCCCTGGTCACCTTTAAGGGGGGGTGGATTTTGCGGTGCTTTACCGTCCGAACACAAGCATCAATATTCGTCCTCCTTCACAGCAGCAGCAGCAGCAGCAGCAGCAGCAGCAGCAGCAGCAGCACCTGCCCTGCTGGAGGTTCACACATTAACTTATTTGTATTCGTTTTTTTTTGTTCCCCTCCTCTGCCTTACACATCCTCCCACGCTCGAGCACTCCTCACTCGGACTAAACCCCTCCATGCACACCGCCAGAACCAGAACCTCACGCCCCTGGTGACCTTAAAGGTGTTTGTCTTTGTTTGTTTTTGTACTCCACATAGACAGGCAGGTGTTCAGCACCACGGACAGAGCGGGCCCGCTGCTGCTGCTGCTGGAAGGTGGAACACTTTGAGTCTTTTTATTTTCTCTTTTCTCCCTGCTCCTGCACACACCTTTTGTTACCCTCCTCTGCCTTACACATCCTCCCACGCTCGAGCACTCCTCACTCGGACTAAACCCAGATGTTCACACCCTACAGAACTTCATGCCCCTGGTTACCCTAAAGGGGTGGATTTTGCGGTGCTTTACCGTCCGCACATCGGCATACATATTCGGCCTTATTCATGACACTACCACCCCTTCTTTGGAGGATATTGCAGGATATAATTTAACATGGAACCTCTCCTGGAAATGCACAGAGTATGTCCATTTCCAGGAGAGGTTACATGTTAAATTATATCCTGCAAAATGACAGGCACTGTATTTGCCCCTGGGAACCTTCAAGGTTATACTAATGTTTTTTTTTTATTTTTTATTTAATTATCACACCAATTTTACAAAAACAGTATACAAAATAAACATAATAACAACATGATTAACAGGGGCCTTGGGGCCATATTAGCCGTCTAACTTGTACAGTGCACCGGGGAAAAAAGGTTGAGTCCACGGCCCCTTTCCCCTCATCAGGAGTACCAATCGGTCCTGAAGAAGAGGTATCGCTGCTCTCCGCCCCTGAATCCTCTTCGGAGGTAGCTGACGGTGGTAGACCTCCTTCTGATGATGATGCTGCTGCAGCTGCTGCCGCCGCCCTGAACATGGAGCGGATCTTCAATGCCTCCTTTATTCCAGGCGTATTCGCGTAGAACCGGTCTGCAGTGCTTACGTCGTGGCACATAAACCTAGCCAGAATCGACCTGCTTTCTGGATCTTGGTGATGCTTGATATTGTCAGCCAGGGCAGTGCGCAAGATGGTGAAGGTGACGGCTGTTTCTAGCCCAGCATCAGCCCAAGCCCTCTTCAAGTGAGCGTTCAGGTTCTTGGAAGCCTGCTTCCCCGATGTGAAAAGGAAGAATTCATTCTGAGGACCCGACAAGCCCTCTTTTATCCCCATCCACCGCATGACCCAGCTAAACTCCTTTATTGTAAGCACCAGCTGTGCTTCACCAAATGTCTTGGCAGTCTTGTGATCCTGCACGTGGATGATGTAGCCCTCAGCAGTGCCCCTTCTGTCCGCCTCAAAGACCTCCGTGTTGGTCATGTTTGCATACACACCCGGACGGTGGCCATACAGGAGGCTCCAATGGAGGGTTAGATAGCCATATAGCAGGTACTGGGTGATTGTGGTCGGATTGCTAGCCATCAGGTCAAGGAGATCAGGGATGCGCTTCTCAGCGGCCGCCATGGCGGCGAGAAGCTCCGCCTGGCTCGGCAGACGATCCAGCTTGTCCCTCTTCACCTTAAACTGGTGGAGAGTGACAGACTTTTTCAAATCGTTAATGTTGGCTTTCACCTCTCTGATGATGTGGGTCATATCAGACTGGGTGAGCCTGCACCCCCGGAGCTTTGATGCAGACAAGTACCTCAGGAAATGGTTCACAGTCTTCAGGAACAACAGCGATGTTGTGACTGTCCGGCCCGACTCTGAAATATACTTGCTCCAGCCACGGACCCTCTTTGTGTCTTTTAGAAACAGCCAGTCTGACAGCCGGTCAAAACCATGGGCCATGAATACTATGAAGTTCTTTATCCGGCTGACATTGGACATACAATTCTCTTTCCGTTTTACTGTCGGTGCAAGACCCTCACAATGACCTCTGTATGTCTGAATGTACGTCTCCATGCTTTTAGGCAACGTGATTTCACGCATGGTATTCCGCAGTCCCTTCCCAGTGCACCATTGATTTTGGGAAGAGGGCCAGTCCTTAGCCAGATTAGCTTTCAGCTTATTGGAGACAGACGCACGGGTCTTCTGGCATACAGGGGTCTCACTACAGGAGGCTTCTACGGACCGCATGACAGTCTGCATCGGGGTCTTGCTTCCGGAGGCTTCTGGGGACCGCATCACAGACTTGAGAGGGATCTCACTCGCAGAGGCTTCTATGGACCGCATGACAGTCTTCACTGGGGTCTCACTACCGGAGGCTTCTGGGGACCACATGACAGTCTTCACTGGGGTCTTGCTTCCGGAGGCTTCTGGGGACCGCATCACAGACTTGAGAGGGGTCTCTCTACCGGAGGCTTTGTTGGACCGCATGACAGTCTTCACCGGGGTCTTGCTTCCGGAGGCTTCTGGGGACCGCATGACAGTGTTCACCGGGGTCTCACTACCGGAGGCTTTGTCGGACCGCATGACAGTCTTCACCGGGGTCTTGCTTCCGGAGGCTTCTGGGGACCGCATCACAGACTTGAGGGGGGTCTCACTCGCAGAGGCTTCTATGGACCGCATGACAGTCTTCACCGGGGTCTTGAGAGGGGTATTGCTGCCGGAGGCTACTGAGTTCATGTCGGGGGTACTTGGGATTGCTACGCCCTTAAATCGTATACATTCTTCGTCTTCCTCAAGCAGAGCAGCAGTGGCATTCTGCTTCCTGGGTTTTAGACCCTGTTTTAGCCTGGAGCGCAGGGTCTTCACCTCATCAATGAGGGCATCCTTCTGAGCCCTCAATGCCACATTGTCCAGCCTCACCTGCATGCAGTCCTCTTCGTCACACTCGGTATGTGGGGAGAAGGGTGGAGGGTGCACCGGGTATTCCTCCTCATTGTCTATATCCAATGATGTAGCCATTCCAATGATGGGATTAGTCTCTCGGAGGTCATGGAGCAACTGCAGGGCCACACTATGCTTCAGCCTTGCCATGACCTGATGTGCCTCATCTCGGGAGAACTCAGGGTGGTCACGAGTTACATGACGGTGTAGTTTCCTCCCAGCATACGAACACCCTGTGATGGGACAGGGTTTGGTCCGAACATTTATTCTACCACTGGCCATTTTAAGAATGATGCCTCTTTCATCCAGGTTCCGCACTGCATGTTTGTGCTTAAGGTGCTTATTCAAAGCCAGATAGTGGAGGCTGCACACCGGGCATTCGGTCAACATCCTTCCAAAAACACACACAATGAATTATATTTAAATGGTTTTCTGTTTCTCCGTTTATATGCGTTAGCCAACTGCTGATTGCAACCATGGGTCCGATGCTTCAATGCAGGGAACACGGACCAAGGGGAGGACTTGGGTTACCACCTGGTTAAAATGGTCCCACCTCCGCACCAACGCGACTGGCGATGGGTCCGATACATTGATTGTTTTTTGTTTCATGGTTCTGCCACGAACTCACAAGACAGTTTTGGGTACAAAACGTGGGGGTAACAGTACCTCCGGGCGCTCCGTCCCGCTCCGGCTTTCGCCGCAGCGGGGGGAGGAGGCATTGAACCCCTCGCACCTGCCCCCGGAGGAGGCAGGGGAGTCAGGTACCCGGAGGCGCACGGTGGACGGCCAGGGCGAGACCGCCACACCGCACTGGAGTCAGAGTTCCGAGTTTTTCGAGCCAGGTCCCGGTGAAACGCAGTACGGAGCACCCGGCAGGAACCTCCAGCAGACCCCCCCGCGCGGTTCCCTCGTCCCTCGGAAGAGGCGGAGAGGTGGGTGTTTTTCATCTGCTGGCGGACTGCCGGGGAGAACGTGCTGCTCGGGAGCCAGGCTCAGAGTTAGTGGAAGTGAGAGCCCGTGCACCTGCCTTTTACAGCAGGCACGCGCTGGTATCGGGGTGGGGAGAGAAGGTAGATGCAGAGGCTGCAGAAACAGCCAGAGCCTTTCCCCTCTAACACACCCCTCATTTGGTTCATGAGCACTGGGCAGAGTCCCCTGTCAACTCTCCTTATATTCCTCCGGAGACTAGTTGGGAAATGGCAGCATCCCACTTCACCTGGTAGACCAATATCGTTAAATGAGCTCAGTAATGTACTGCACAACATCACATGGGTAAAATGAGCTATATCATGCACTGCAAAATCACATTTGGTTTATTTCCAAAAAGCCTGGAAAAAACACATATCCATCATGTCCTGTAAAATATCATTCTTTGTTTATGTCCGCTCCAGGATTACCCGTAGTTTGGATGAACCGACCGCCAAGCACCGGAAGCTGGACCCGGGGAGGAGGCCCTCCGATGGCGGGTCAAAGTTGATGATACCGCAGCTGGCTGGACACTAGCCGTAGAAGAACACCTGGGCGGGACCAGGCATGTCCCTCTTTGCAGACAAGCATATGTGCTCCCAGGAGCAGAGTCAATCACACAGTTTGGAGGAACCGACCGCCTAGCACCGGAAGCTGGACCCGGGGAGGAGGCCCTCCGATGGCGGGTCAAAGTTGATGATACCGCAGCTGGCTGGACACTAGCCGTAGAAGAACACCTGGGCGGGACCAGGCATGTCCCTCTTTGCAGACAAGCATATGTGCTCCCAGGAGCAGAGTCAATCACACAGTTTGGAGGAACCGACCGCCTAGCACCGGAAGCTGGACCCGGGGAGGAGGCCCTCCGATGGCGGGTCAAAGTTGATGATACCGCAGCTGGCTGGACACTAGCCGTAGAAGAACACCTGGGCGGGACCAGGCATGTCCCTCTTTGCAGACAAGCATATGTGCTCCCAGGAGCAGAGTCAATCACACAGTTTGGAGGAACCGACCGCCTAGCACCGGAAGCTGGACCCGGGGAGGAGGCCCTCCGATGGCGGGTCAAAGTTGATGATACCGCAGCTGGCTGGACACTAGCCGTAGAAGAACACCTGGGCGGGACCAGGCATGTCCCTCTTTGCAGACAAGCATATGTGCTCCCAGGAGCAGAGTCAATCACACAGTTTGGAGGAACCGACCGCCTAGCACCGGAAGCTGGACCCGGGGAGGAGGCCCTCCGATGGCGGGTCAAAGTTGATGATACCGCAGCTGGCTGGACACTAGCCGTAGAAGAACACCTGGGCGGGACCAGGCATGTCCCTCTTTGCAGACAAGCATATGTGCTCCCAGGAGCAGAGTCAATCACACAGTTTGGAGGAACCGACCGCCTAGCACCGGAAGCTGGACCCGGGGAGGAGGCCCTCCGATGGCGGGTCAAAGTTGATGATACCGCAGCTGGCTGGACACTAGCCGTAGAAGAACACCTGGGCGGGACCAGGCATGTCCCTCTTTGCAGACAAGCATATGTGCTCCCAGGAGCAGAGTCAAACCCGCAGTTTGGAAGAACCGACCGCCAGAGCACCGGCACGAAGCCGGGCCGGCGGAGGCCTTCCGATGGCGGGTCACGTTTGCCATTCGATCAATGTCTTTGCAGACAAGCATATATGTGGTTGTTACGCAGGATCAAATAGGTAGTTTGATGAAGTAGGGTCCTGTGCCCGGAGCAAGGCCAATTGCTGAATGCCGCAGCCGACTAAGGCCGCTATGCCACAGTGGAGGATGAGAGAAACAGGTGTTTGTTTTGCATTCCGCGGCAAAGAGGGGAGGTGGAACTTCCACCCCGCTACGGAACCTGTGGTGGGACCCCTGAGTCAGACGGTTCGTCTTGGAAACGCTTCATATCGGTCGGCCTGGGAGGTAAGAGACACGCAGGGTAACGGACACGCAGGGTTACCCCCACGCAGCCCACGCAACACGGAGGAGGCAGGGGAGTCTGGTACCCGGAGGCGCATGGCCGCAACACCGCACTGGAGTCAGGGTTTCGAGTTTTTCGAGCCAGGTCCCAGTGAACGCAAGACTCCAGCAGGAGCCTCCAGCAGACCCCCCCCGACGTTTCCCCCGTCCCTCCCGGCCATCAGAGTCGAACCCGCAGTTCGGAGGAACCGACCGCCAGAGCACCGGCACGAGGCCGGGCCGGCGGAGGCCCTCCGATGGCGGGTCACGTTTGCCATTCGATCAATGTCTTTGCAGACAAGCATATATGTGGTTGTTACGCAGGATCAAATAGGTAGTTTGATGAAGTAGGGTCCTGTGCCCGGAGCCTCCAGCAGACCCCCCCGACGTTTCCCTCGTCCCTCCCGGCCATCAGAGTCGAACCCGCAGTTCGGAGGAACCGACCGCCAGAGCACCGGCACGAGGCCGGGCCGGCGGAGGCCCTCCGATGGCGGGTCACGTTTGCCATTCGATCAATGTCTTTGCAGACAAGCATATATGTGGTTGTTACGCAGGATCAAATAGGTAGTTTGATGAAGTAGGGTCCTGTGCCCGGAGCAAGGCCAATTGCTGAATGCCACAGCCGACTAAGGCCGCTATGCCACAGTGGAGGATGAGAGAAACAGGTGTTTGTTTTGCATTCCGCGGCAAAGAGGGGAGGTGGAACTTCCACCCCGCTACGGAACCTGTGGTGGGACCCCTGAGTCAGACGGTTCGTCTTGGAAACGCTTCATATCGGTCGGCCTGGGAGGTAAGAGACACGCAGGGTAACGGACACGCAGGGTTACCCCCACGCAGCCCACGCAACACGGAGGAGGCAGGGGAGTCTGGTACCCGGAGGCGCATGGCCGCAACACCGCACTGGAGTCAGGGTTTCGAGTTTTTCGAGCCAGGTCCCAGTGAACGCAAGACTCCAGCAGGAGCCTCCAGCAGACCCCCCCGACGTTTCCCTCGTCCCTCCCGGCCATCAGAGTCGAACCCGCAGTTCGGAGGAACCGACCGCCAGAGCACCGGCACGAGGCCGGGCCGGCGGAGGCCCTCCGATGGCGGGTCGCGTTTGCCATTCGATCAGTGAGAAATCAGAAGAGGAAGGGGGAAGAAAAAAGACTAACTTGTCTTTTTGGAGAACCATCAAAAATGGGTGAAAATGAAAAAATGTATCCGAGAATAGTGCCCCATAAGGCGGGTAAAGTCCCCTGTCAACTCCCCTCACCTTCCTCCACACTCTGAAAAAGTCAGAGTTATTTTTTGGAGAACCATCAAAAAGGGCTAAAAGTGTTGAAATGTATCCGGGAATAGTGCCCCATAAGGCGGGTAAAGTCCCCTGTCAACTCCCCTCACCTTCCTCCACACTCTGAAAAAGTCAGAGTTATTTTTTGGAGAACCATCAAAAAGGGCTAAAAGTGTTGAAATGTATCCGGGAATAGTGCCCCATAAGGCGGGTAAAGTCCCCTGTCAACTCCCCTCACCTTCCTCCACACTCTGAAAAAGTCAGAGTTATTTTTTGGAGAACCATCAAAAAGGGCTAAAAGTGTTGAAATGTATCCGGGAATAGTGCCCCATAAGGCGGGTAAAGTCCCCTGTCAACTCCCCTCACCTTCCTCCACACTCTGAAAAAGTCAGAGTTATTTTTTGGAGAACCATCAAAAAGGGCTAAAAGTGTTGAAATGTATCCGGGAATAGTGCCCCATAAGGCGGGTAAAGTCCCCTGTCAACTCCCCTCACCTTCCTCCACACTCTGAAAAAGTCAGAGTTATTTTTTGGAGAACCATCAAAAAGGGCTAAAAGTGTTGAAATGTATCCGGGAATAGTGCCCCATAAGGCGGGTAAAGTCCCCTGTCAACTCCCCTCACCTTCCTCCACACTCTGAAAAAGTCAGAGTTATTTTTTGGAGAACCATCAAAAAGGGCTAAAAGTGTTGAAATGTATCCGGGAATAGTGCCCCATAAGGCGGGTAAAGTCCCCTGTCAACTCCCCTCACCTTCCTCCACACTCTGAAAAAGTCAGAGTTATTTTTTGGAGAACCATCTCAAAAAGGGCTAAAAGTGTTGAAATGTATCCGGGAATAGTGCCCCATAAGGCGGGTAAAGTCCCCTGTCAACTCCCCTCACCTTCCTCCACACTCTGAAAAAGTCAGAGTTATTTTTTGGAGAACCATCAAAAAGGGCTAAAAGTGTTGAAATGTATCCGGGAATAGTGCCCCATAAGGCGGGTAAAGTCCCCTGTCAACTCCCTCACCTTCCTCCACACTCTGAAAAAGTCAGAGTTATTTTTTGGAGAACCATCAAAAAGGGCTAAAAGTGTTGAAATGTATCCGGGAATAGTGCCCCATAAGGCGGGTAAAGTCCCCTGTCAACTCCCCTCACCTTCCTCCACACTCTGAAAAAGTCAGAGTTATTTTTTGGAGAACCATCAAAAAGGGCTAAAAGTGTTGAAATGTATCCGGGAATAGTGCCCCATAAGGCGGGTAAAGTCCCCTGTCAACTCCCCTCACCCTTCCTCCACACTCTGAAAAAGTCAGAGTTATTTTTTGGAGAACCATCAAAAAGGGCTAAAAGTGTTGAAATGTATCCGGGAATAGTGCCCCATAAGGCGGGTAAAGTCCCCTGTCAACTCCCCTCACCTTCCTCCACACTCTGAAAAAGTCAGAGTTATTTTTTGGAGAACCATCAAAAAGGGCTAAAAGTGTTGAAATGTATCCGGGAATAGTGCCCCATAAGGCGGGTAAAGTCCCCTGTCAACTCCCCTCACCTTCCTCCACACTCTGAAAAAGTCAGAGTTATTTTTTGGAGAACCATCAAAAAGGGCTAAAAGTGTTGAAATGTATCCGGAATAGTGCCCATAAGGCGGGTAAAGTCCCCTGTCAACTCCCCTCACCTTCCTCCACACTCTGAAAAAGTCAGAGTTATTTTTTGGAGAACCATCAAAAAGGGCTAAAAGTGTTGAAATGTATCCGGGAATAGTGCCCCATAAGGCGGGTAAAGTCCCCTGTCAACTCCCCTCACCTTCCTCCACACTCTGAAAAAGTCAGAGTTATTTTTTGGAGAACCATCAAAAAGGGCTAAAAGTGTTGAAATGTATCCGGGAATAGTGCCCCATAAGGCGGGTAAAGTCCCCTGTCAACTCCCCTCACCTTCCTCCACACTCTGAAAAAGTCAGAGTTATTTTTTGGAGAACCATCAAAAAGGGCTAAAAGTGTTGAAATGTATCCGGGAATAGTGCCCCATAAGGCGGATAAAGTCCCCTGTCAACTCCCCTCACCTTCCTCCACACTCTGAAAAAGTCAGAGTTATTTTTTGGAGAACCATCAAAAAGGGCTAAAAGTGTTGAAATGTATCCGGGAATAGTGCCCCATAAGGCGGATAAAGTCCCCTGTCAACTCCCCTCACCTTCCTCCACACTCTGAAAAAGTCAGAGTTATTTTTTGGAGAACCATCAAAAAGGGCTAAAAGTGTTGAAATGTATCCGGGAATAGTGCCCCATAAGGCGGATAAAGTCCCCTGTCAACTCCCCTCACCTTCCTCCACACTCTGAAAAAGTCAGAGTTATTTTTTGGAGAACCATCAAAAAGGGCTAAAAGTGTTGAAATGTATCCGGGAATAGTGCCCCATAAGGCGGATAAAGTCCCCTGTCAACTCCCCTCACCTTCCTCCACACTCTGAAAAAGTCAGAGTTATTTTTTGGAGAACCATCAAAAAGGGCTAAAAGTGTTGAAATGTATCCGGGAATAGTGCCCCATAAGGCGGATAAAGTCCCCTGTCAACTCCCCTCACCTTCCTCCACACTCTGAAAAAGTCAGAGTTATTTTTTGGAGAACCATCAAAAAGGGCTAAAAGTGTTGAAATGTATCCGGGAATAGTGCCCCATAAGGCGGATAAAGTCCCCTGTCAACTCCCCTCACCTTCCTCCACACTCTGAAAAAGTCAGAGTTATTTTTTGGAGAACCATCAAAAAGGGCTAAAAGTGTTGAAATGTATCCGAGAATAGTGCCCCATAAGGCGGATAAAGTCCCCTGTCAACTCCCCTCACCTTCCTCCACACTCTGAAAAAGTCAGAGTTATTTTTTGGAGAACCATCAAAAAGGGCTAAAAGTGTTGAAATGTATCCGAGAATAGTGCCCCATAAGGCGGATAAAGTCCCCTGTCAACTCCCCTCACCTTCCTCCACACTCTGAAAAAGTCAGAGTTATTTTTTGGAGAACCATCAAAAAGGGCTAAAAGTGTTGAAATGTATCCGAAAATAGTGCCTCATGAGGCGGATTGAGTCCCCTGTCAACTCCCCTTACCTTCCTCCAGAGCCCAGTTCAAAAACTTTAAGTTTGGTAAGAACCATGCTGGGGGGTCTCCAGGCAACAAAATGTATCCGAGCCAAAGTGCACATACAGCGGATGAATTCCTCCA
This sequence comes from Notothenia rossii, assembly GCF_949606895.1. Lineage (NCBI taxonomy): Eukaryota > Metazoa > Chordata > Actinopteri > Perciformes > Nototheniidae > Notothenia > Notothenia rossii. The sequence goes on from NW_027640223.1 coordinate 287,881, forward strand.
TGAAGTTACACAGCCGTTTTTTTTCTGAGTCCTCTCAAAAACCGGGTTTCCGATTTCGTGCAGAAGGTAGCTTGTAAAACATGAACGGTTTTTTACAACGGAGGAGGGGAAGTCTGGATTCCCCTCTCCGTTGTACCTTGCAACGGGGTAGGGGAAAAGTGTTCGGCGCTTCGTCCCGAAGTGCCGAACACTTTTCCCCTTCTCCAATTTTTCAGATCCCCTCTCCCATGTAATTTTAAAAGTTCAGTTTTTGATTATTTTAACATATAATTGACCGTTTTCTTTCATTTTTTTTTCATTCCACGGGTGGGGGCCTATGGCAGGCTGCCTATGAGCTCCCAAATTTGGCCCGGATCATCCGGGATTTGTGGGATAAGCTCCATAAACTGACAAAGTCATCCAAATATGTCGCTTTTATCGCCCAAAGATATATCATGCAAATACATTAAAATAGTAAAAGGTACGATTGTGCTCGGCATTAACCGGAATTTGATTTATATAGCCCCCAAAAAATAATTAAAAATCATTTTCGTGGGGAAAAGTGTTAAAACGCCTGATTAAAGCATTTGCGGGACCCCAGCGAGCTCCAGACTATGTGCATTGCGTCGGGGACCCTGGAGAAATATAAAACCCATCATTTAAATGCCAAAAACACCATTAAAAGTCACTTTTAGGGGCAAAAAACAGCCTCTGTCCACTTCGTTAACAAAGTGATGGGGAAAAGGACAAAATCGTGATTAAAGCATTTTGCGGGACCCCAGCGAGCTCCAGACTAGTTTCATTGTGTCGGGGACCCTGGATAATGATAAGACCCATCATTTAAATGCCAAAAACACCATTAAAAGTCACTTTTAGGGGCAAAAAACAGCCTCTGTCCACTTCGTTAACAAAGTGATGGGGAAAAGGACAAAATCGTGATTAAAGCATTTTGCGGGACCCCAGCGAGCTCCAGACTATGTGCATTGTGTCGGGGACCCTGGATAATGATAAAACACATCATTTAAATGCCAAAAACACCATTAAAAGTCACTTTTAGGGGCAAAAAACAGCCTCTGTCCACTTCGTTAACAAACTGATGGGGAAAAGGACAAAATCGTGATTAAAGCATTTTGCGGGACCCCAGCGAGTTCCAGACTATGTGCATTGCGTCGGGGACCCTGGAGAAAGATAAAACACATCATTTAAATACAAAAAACACCATTAAAAGTCACTTTTAGGGGCAGAAAAACAGCCTCTGTCCACTTCGTTAACAAACTGATGGGGAAATGGACCAAATCGTGATTAAAGCATTTCCGGGACCCCAGCGAGCTCCAGACTAGTTGCATTGTCTTGGGGACCCTCCACAATGATAAGACCCATCATTTAAATGCCAAAAACACCATTAAAAGTCACTTTTAGGGGCAAAAAACAGCCTCTGTCCACTTCGTTAACAAACTGATGGGGAAAAGGACAAAATCGTGATTAAAGCATTTTGCGGGACCCCAGCGAGTTCCAGACGATGTGCATTGCGTCGGGGACCCTGGAGAAAGATAAAACACATCATTTAAATACAAAAAACACCATTAAAAGTCACTTTTAGGGGCAAAAAACAGCCTCTGTCCACTTCGTTAACAAACTGATGGGGAAATGGACCAAATCGTGATTAAAGCATTTCCGGGACCCCAGCGAGCTCCAGACTAGTTGCATTGTCTTGGGGACCCTCCACAATGATAAGACCCATCATTTAAATGCCAAAAACACCATTAAAAGTCACTTTTAGGGGCAAAAAACAGCCTCTGTCCACTTCGTTAACAAAGTGATGGGGAAAAGGACCAAATCGTGATTAAAGCATTTTGCGGGACCCCAGCGAGTTCCAGACTATGTGCATTGCGTCGGGGACCCTGGATAACGATAAAACACATCATTTAAATGCCAAAAACACCATTAAAAGTCACTTTTAGGGGCAAAAAACAGCCTCTGTCCACTTCGTTAACAAAGTGATGGGGAAAAGGACAAAATCGTGATTAAAGCATTTTGCGGGACCCCAGCGAGCTCCAGACTATGTGCATTGCGTCGGGGACCCTGGAGAAAGATAAAACACATCATTTAAATACAAAAAACACCATTAAAAGTCACTTTTAGGGGCAAAAAACAGCCTCTGTCCACTTCGTTAACAAAGTGATGGGGAAAAGGACAAAATCGTGATTAAAGCATTTTGCGGAACCCCAGCGAGCTCCAGACTAGTTTCATTGTGTCGGGGACCCTGGATAATGATAAGACCCATCATTTAAATGCCAAAAACACCATTAAAAGTCACTTTTAGGGGCAAAAAACAGCCTCTGTCCACTTCGTTAACAAAGTGATGGGGAAAAGGACCAAATCGTGATTAAAGCATTTTGCGGGACCCCAGCGAGCTCCAGACTATGTGCATTGCGTCGGGGACCCTGGAGAAAGATAAAACACATAATTTAAATGCCAAAAACACCATTAAAAGTCACTTTTAGGGGCAAAAAACAGCCTCTGTCCACTTCGTTAACAAACTGATGGGGAAAAGGACAAAATCGTGATTAAAGCATTTTGCGGGACCCCAGCGAGTTCCAGACTATGTGCATTGCGTCGGGGACCCTGGAGAAAGATAAAACACATCATTTAAATACAAAAAACACCATTAAAAGTCACTTTTAGGGGCAAAAAACAGCCTCTGTCCACTTCGTTAACAAACTGATGGGGAAATGGACCAAATCGTGATTAAAGCATTTCCGGGACCCCAGCGAGCTCCAGACTAGTTGCATTGTCTTGGGGACCCTCCACAATGATAAGACCCATCATTTAAATGCCAAAAACACCATTAAAAGTCACTTTTAGGGGCAAAAAACAGCCTCTGTCCACTTCGTTAACAAAGTGATGGGGAAAAGGACCAAATCGTGATTAAAGCATTTTGCGGGACCCCAGCGAGTTCCAGACTATGTGCATTGCGTCGGGGACCCTGGATAACGATAAAACACATCATTTAAATGCCAAAAACACCATTAAAAGTCACTTTTAGGGGCAAAAAACAGCCTCTGTCCACTTCGTTAACAAAGTGATGGGGAAAAGGACAAAATCGTGATTAAAGCATTTTGCGGGACCCCAGCGAGCTCCAGACTAGTTTCATTGTGTCGGGGACCCTGGATAATGATAAAACACATCATTTAAATGCCAAAAACACCATTAAAAGTCACTTTTAGGGGCAAAAAACAGCCTCTGTCCACTTCGTTAACAAAGTGATGGGGAAAAGGACAAAATCGTGATTAAAGCATTTTGCGGGACCCCAGCGAGCTCCAGACTATGTGCATTGCGTCGGGGACCCTGGAGAAAGATAAAACACATCATTTAAATACAAAAAACACCATTAAAAGTCACTTTTAGGGGCAAAAAACAGCCTCTGTCCACTTCGTTAACAAAGTGATGGGGAAAAGGACAAAATCGTGATTAAAGCATTTTGCGGGACCCCAGCGAGCTCCAGACTAGTTTCATTGTGTCGGGGACCCTGGATAATGATAAAACACATCATTTAAATGCCAAAAACACCATTAAAAGTCACTTTTAGGGGCACAAAACAGCCTCTGTCCACTTCGTTAACAAAGTGATGGGGAAAAGTACAAAATCGTGATTAAAGCATTTTGCGGGACCCCAGCGAGCTCCAGACTAGTTTCATTGTGTCGGGGACCCTGGATAATGATAAAACACATCATTTAAATGCCAAAAACACCATTAAAAGTCACTTTTAGGGGCAAAAAACAGCCTCTGTCCACTTCGTTAACAAAGTGATGGGGAAAAGGACAAAATCGTGATTAAAGCATTTTGCGGGACCCCAGCGAGCTCCAGACTAGTTTCATTGTGTCGGGGACCCTGGAGAATGATAAAACACATCATTTAAATACAAAAAACACCATTAAAAGTCACTTTTAGGGGCAAAAAACAGCCTCTGTCCACTTCGTTAACAAAGTGATGGGGAAAAGGACAAAATCGTGATTAAAGCATTTTGCGGAACCCCAGCGAGCTCCAGACTAGTTTCATTGTGTCGGGGACCCTGGATAATGATAAGACCCATCATTTAAATGCCAAAAACACCATTAAAAGTCACTTTTAGGGGCAAAAAACAGCCTCTGTCCACTTCGTTAACAAAGTGATGGGGAAAAGGACCAAATCGTGATTAAAGCATTTTGCGGGACCCCAGCGAGCTCCAGACTATGTGCATTGCGTCGGGGACCCTGGAGAAAGATAAAACACATCATTTAAATACAAAAAACACCATTAAAAGTCACTTTTAGGGGCAAAAAACAGCCTCTGTCCACTTCGTTAACAAACTGATAGGCAAATGGACAGAAGGGGGAACACGGCCCAGCCGCTGCTCCGCTGCTCCAGACTATGTGCATTGTGTCGGGGAGCCAGGTCAAACCCCTCCATGCACACCGCCAGAACCAGAACCTCACGACCCTGGTGACCTTAAAGGTGTTTGTCTTTGTTTGTTTTTGTACTCCACATAGACAGGCAGGTGTTCAGCACCGCGGGCCCGCTGCTGCTGCTGCTGCTGCTGGAAGGTGGAACACTTTGAGTCTTTTTATTTTCTCTTTTCTCCCTGCTCCTGCACACACCTTTTGTTCCCCTCCTCTGCCTTACACATCCTCCCACGCTCGAGCACTCCTCACTCGGACTAAACCCCTCCATGCACACCGCCAGAACCAGAACCTCACGACCCTGGTGACCTTAAAGGTGTTTGTCTTTGTTTGTTTTTGTATTCCACATAGACAGGCTGGGGTTCAGCACCACGCACAGAGCCTACCCGCTACCTCCAGGGCGCATCACCACATTTTACAAGCCAGGAAAGGTGCATGGATCCTGGGTAAACATTGATTAAGTGTTTTTAAATGTGTGGAACAGTGTTTTGTCACTTTCAAAACTCTCCTGTCATTGACCGGAGAATTTGGGTCGATTTTGTATTCAATCTGGCCATTAATATTCCAGTGAGACGAAGTACGTACATTGACCGGAGTGATCCCATGTTAATGTTGTCCAAATACCGGAACATTCCCTAACCTTCCTCCACACTCTGAAAAAGTCAGAGTTATTTTTTGGAGAACCATCAAAAAGGGCTAAAAGTGTTGAAATGTATCCGAGAATAGTGCCCCATAAGGCGGATAAAGTCCCCTGTCAACTCCCCTCACCTTCCTCCAGAGCCCAGTTCAAAAACTTTAAGTTTGGTAAGAACCATGCTGGGGGGTCTCCAGGCAACAAAATGTATCTGAGCCAAAGTGCACATACAGCGGATGAATTCCTCCATGAAGTTACACAGCCGTTTTTTTTCTGAGTCCTCTCAAAAACCGGGTTTCCGATTTCGTGCAGAAGGTAGCTTGTAAAACATGAACGGTTTTTTACAACGGAGGAGGGGAAGTCTGGATTCCCCTTTCCGTTGTACCTTGCAACGGGGGAGGGGAAAAGTGTTCGGCGCTTCGTCCCGAAGCGCCGAACACTTTTCCCCTTCTCCAATTTTCAGATCCCCTCTCCCATGTAATTTTAAAAGTTCATTTTTTGATTATTTTAACATATAATTGACCATTTTCTTTCATTTTTTTTTCATTCCACGGGTGGGGGCCTATGGCAGGCTGCCTATGAGCTCCCAAATTTGGCCCGGATCATCCGGGATTTGTGGGATAAGCTCCATAAACTGACAAAGTCATCCAAACATGTCGCTTTTATAGCCCAAAGATATATCATGCAAATACATTAAAATAGTAAAAGGTACGATTGTGCTCGGCATTAACCGGAATTTGATTTATATAGCCCCCAAAAAATGATTAAAAATCGTTTTCGTGGGGAAAAGTGTTAAAACGCCTGATTAAAGCATTTGCGGGACACCAGCGAGCTCCAGACTATGTGCATTGTGTCGGGGACCCTGGAGAACGATAAGACCCATCATTTAAATACAAAAAACACCATTAAAAGTCACTTTTAGGGGCAAAAAACAGCCTCTGTCCACTTCGTTAACAAACTGATGGGGAAATGGACAAAATCGTGATTAAAGCATTTTGCGGGACCCCAGCGAGCTCCAGACTAGTTTCATTGTGTCGGGGACCCTGGAGAACGATAAGACCCATCATTTAAATACAAAAAACACCATTAAAAGTCACTTTTAGGGGCAAAAAACAGCCTCTGTCCACTTCGTTAACAAACTGATGGGCAAATGAACAAAAGTGTGATTAAAGCATTTGCGGGACCCCAGCGAGCTCCAGACTAGTTGCATTGTCTTGGGGACCCTCCACAAGGATAAGACCCATCATTTAAATACAAAAAACACCATTAAAAGTCACTTTTAGGGGCAAAAAACAGCCTCTGTCCACTTCGTTAACAAACTGATGGGCAAATGGACAAAAGTGTGATTAAAGCATTTGCGGGACCCCAGCGAGCTCCAGACTAGTTGCATTGTCTTGGGGACCCTCCACAAGGATATGACCCATCATTTAAATACAAAAAACACCATTAAAAGTCACTTTTAAGGGCAAAAAACAGCCTCTGTCCACTTCGTTAACAAACTGATGGGGAAATGGACAAACTCGTGATTAAAGCATTTTGCGGGACCCCAGCGAGCTCCAGACTAGTTGCATTGTGTCGGAGACCCTGGAGAACGATAAGACCCATCATTTAAATACAAAAAACACCATTAAAAGTCACTTTTAGGGGCGAAAAACAGCCTCTGTCCACTTCGTTAACAAACTGATAGGCAAATGGACAGAAGGGGGAACACGGCCCAGCCGCTGCTCCGCTGCTCCAGACTATGTGCATTGTGTCGGGGAGCCAGGTCAAACCCCTCCATGCACACCGCCAGAACCAGAACCTCACGACCCTGGTGACCTTAAAGGTGTTTGTCTTTGTTTGTTTTTGTACTCCACATAGACAGGCAGGTGTTCAGCACCGTGGGCCCGCTGCTGCTGCTGCTGGAAGGTGGAACACTTTAAGTCTTTTTATTTTCTCTTTTCTCCCTGCTCCTGCACACACCTTTTGTTCCCCTCCTCTGCCTTACACATCCTCCCACGCTCGAGCACTCCTCACTCGGACTAAACCCCTCCATGCACACCGCCAGAACCAGAACCTCACGACCCTGGTGACCTTAAAGGTGTTGTCTTTGTTTGTTTTTGTATTCCACATAGACAGGCTGGGGTTCAGCACCACGCACAGAGCCTACCCGCTACCTCCAGGGCGCATCACCACATTTTACAAGCCAGGAAAGGTGCATGGATCCTGGGTAAACATTGATTAAGTGTTTTTAAATGTGTGGAACAGTGTTTTGTCACTTTCAAAACTCTCCTGTCATTGACCGGAGAATTTGGGTCGATGTTGTATTCAATCTGGCCATTAATATTCCAGTGAGACGAAGTACGTACATTGACCGGAGTGATCCCATGTTAATGTTGTCCAAATACCGGAACATTCCCTAACCCTATTTAGGGGCAATGGATGTCCACTTGCGGGAGACGACAGACAGTGGTGCGGTTAGCCAAAGTGACAATGGATGTCCACTTGCGGGAGACGACAGACAGTGGTGCGGTTAGCCAAAGTGACAGACCTAATGTTAGACCAATTTACAGGCAATGGACGTCCACTCTCGGGAGAGAGACCTCCAGCATGTGTCCCTGACATGGAGACTCTTTTTATTTCACTCATCCAGGACAGAGACCGGGGAAATCTCCTCTCTGTGGCCCCTCCAAGACCCCCAAAGGACGGACCACAGACCTCCAGCATGTGTCCCTGACATGGGCACCTCCATAACCTTGCACACCGTGAGTCCCCGGACTCCCGGACTTAAGCACTCCCCCACGGACTAAACCCAGATGTTCACACCCTACAGAACTCCATGCCCCTGGTTAACCTAAAGGGGGTGGATTTTGCGGTGCTTTACCGTCCGCACATCGGTATCCATATTCGGCCTTATTCACGGCACCACCACCCCTTCTGTGGAGGATATTCTCATGCTCCTGGTAACCCTTTAAATAGTCTGATACTGTCAGGGCTCATCACCGCACTTTACAAGCCATAAATAATGTTTAAATGGTCGGGGAAAGTGTTTTTAAACGTCTGGAAGAGAGTTGTAGCCTGTCATTTTGCAGGATATAATTTAACATGGAACCTCTCCTGGAAATGCGCAGAGTATGTCCATTTCCAGGAGAGGTTCCATGTTAAATTATATCCTGCAAAATGACAGGCTATAAGCCAGGAACAAGTGTTTGAAAGGCGGGGAAAAGTTGTTTAAAATAGTCGGAAAAGTGTTTTTAAACGTCTGGAAGAGAGTTGTTGCCTGTCATTTTGCAGGATATAATTTAACATGGAACCTCTCCTGGAAATGCGCAGAGTATGTCCATTTCCAGGAGAGGTTCCATGTTAAATTATATCCTGCAAAATGACAGGCTATAAGCCAGGAACAAGTGTTTGAAAGGCGGGGAAAAGTTGTTTAAAATAGTCGGAAAAGTGTTTTTAAACGTCTGGAAGAGAGTTGTTGCCTGTCATTTTGCAGGATATAATTTAACATGGAACCTCTCCTGGAAATGCGCAGAGTATGTCCATTTCCAGGAGAGGTTCCATGTTAAATTATATCCTGCAAAATGACAGGCTATAAGCCAGGAACAAGTGTTTGAAAGGCGGGGAAAAGTTGTTTAAAATAGTCTGATACCTCCAGGGCGCATCACCGCATTTTACAAGCCAGGGAAGGTGTCGGAATCCTGGGTAAACATTGTTTAAATAGTCTGACACCTGGCACTGTATTTGCCCCTGGGAAACTTCAAGGTTATATTCATGTTTTATTATTTATTTAATAATCACATGATTTTTACAAAAACAGTATACAAAGTATACATATATACAATAATAATAATAATAATAATATAACAATATACATAATAAAAACATGAAAAGTGGTGAAAATGAGAAAATGTATCCGAAAATAGTGCCTCCTAATGCGGGCATGTGGACAGTAGCCACAGACTCACAGGCACACACACACATGCAGAGATCCAGGGGGCGGAGCACATGGCTTTTTTTACCCAGAAATAAGTCTATGAGAGGCGGGGAGACTCAGAGGACAGGCTGCGTCACCTCACTTTGTAACCCAGGAAAAGAGCAGGAATTCTGGCTGCGTGAGTGTTAAAAGTGCATTCATCTGTGTTAATCCGACAGCCGCAGAGGTGCTGACGCAAAGCAGGCGGAACAAATTGATTATTTGAACCAGGAATAAATGTTTGCAAGGCGGGGAAAGTGTTCCTGCAGCCCCTCCATAACGGTAATAATGATTAGAAATGATTTCCAGGGCAGAAAGCGTTTTTTAAATGTGGAAAAAAATATGTTAAACTGTTTAAAAAGCACAAAGTGATTTGAGTGCAGTTCTCATGTGTCCCCACAGGAGGGCGCGTCGTCCCAGGGAGCACAGTGCATGGTGACAAGGTACGATTTATACCCTAAAATAGCATGCTAAGTGTGGGTGGATTAGTTTCAAAGCATGCACACTCTGCTCGTGTCAGACTTCCATCAAATAGACCGGGGAAAACACCTCTCATTAGCCCCTCACAGACCACCAAAGGACGGACTAAGCAGCTCCAGCACGGCTCCCTCACATGGAGCTCAGGTTATTTCATACCTCCAGGAGAGGGACCGGGAAAACCACCTCTCTGTAGCCCCTGACAGAGCCCCAAAGGACGGACTAAGGACCTCCGGCAACAGTGGCACTTCCATAACCTCGTGCACCGTGAGACCCCGGGCCCCCGGACTTAAGCACTCCCCCACGGACTAAACCCAGATGTTCACACCCTGCAGAATCTCATGCCCCTGGTCACCTTTAAGGGGGGGTGGATTTGCGGTGCTTTACCGTCCGAACACAAGCATCAATATTCGTCCTCCTTCACAGCAGCAGCAGCAGCACCTGCCCTGCTGGAGGTTCACACTTTAACTTATTTGTATTCGTTTTTTTTTGTTCCCCTCCTCTGCCTTACACATCCTCCCACGCTCGAGCACTCCTCACTCGGACTAAACCCCTCCATGCACACCGCCAGAACCAGAACCTCACGCCCCTGGTGACCTTAAAGGTGTTTGTCTTTGTTTGTTTTTGTACTCCACATAGACAGGCAGGTGTTCAGCACCACGGACAGAGCGGGCCCGCTGCTGCTGCTGCTGGAAGGTGGAACACTTTGAGTCTTTTTATTTTCTCTTTTCTCCCTGCTCCTGCACACACCTTTTGTTACCCTCCTCTGCCTTACACATCCTCCCACGCTCGAGCACTCCTCACTCGGACTAAACCCAGATGTTCACACCCTACAGAACTTCATGCCCCTGGTTACCCTAAAGGGGTGGATTTTGCGGTGCTTTACCGTCCGCACATCGGCATACATATTCGGCCTTATTCATGACACTACCACCCCTTCTTTGGAGGATATTGCAGGATATAATTTAACATGGAACCTCTCCTGGAAATGCACAGAGTATGTCCATTTCCAGGAGAGGTTATATGTTAAATTATATCCTGCAAAATGACAGGCACTGTATTTGCCCCTGGGAACCTTCAATGTTATACTAATGTTTTTTTTTTATTTTTTATTTAATTATCACACCACTTTTACAAAAACAGTATACAAAATAAACATAATAACAACATGATTAACAGGGGCCTGGGGGCCATATTAGCCGTCTAACTTGTACAGTGCACCGGGGAAAAAAGGTTGAGTCCACGGCCCCTTTCCCCTCATCAGGAGTACCAATCGGTCCTGAAGAAGAGGTATCGCTGCTCTCCGCCCCTGAATCCTCTTCGGAGGTAGCTGACGGTGGTAGACCTCCTTCTGATGATGATGCTGCTGCAGCTGCTGCCGCCGCCCTGAACATGGAGCGGATCTTCAATGCCTCCTTTATTCCAGGCGTATTCGCGTAGAACCGGTCTGCAGTGCTTACGTCGTGGCACATAAACCTAGCCAGAATCGACCTGCTTTCTGGATCTTGGTGATGCTTGATATTGTCAGCCAGGGCAGTGCGCAAGATGGTGAAGGTGACGGCTGTTTCTAGCCCAGCATCAGCCCAAGCCCTCTTCAAGTGAGCGTTCAGGTTCTTGGAAGCCTGCTTCCCCGATGTGAAAAGGAAGAATTCATTCTGAGGACCCGACAAGCCCTCTTTTATCCCCATCCACCGCATGACCCAGCTAAACTCCTTTATTGTAAGCACCAGCTGTGCTTCACCAAATGTCTTGGCAGTCTTGTGATCCTGCACGTGGATGATGTAGCCCTCAGCAGTGCCCCTTCTGTCCGCCTCAAAGACCTCCGTGTTGGTCATGTTTGCATACACACCCGGACGGTGGCCATACAGGAGGCTCCAATGGAGGGTTAGATAGCCATATAGCAGGTACTGGGTGATTGAGGTCGGATTGCTAGCCATCAGGTCAAGGAGATCAGGGATGCGCTTCTCAGCGGCCGCCATGGCGGCGAGAAGCTCCGCCTGGCTCGGCAGACGATCCAGCTTGTCCCTCTTCACCTTAAACTGGTGGAGAGTGACAGACTTTTTCAAATCGTTAATGTTGGCTTTCACCTCTCTGATGATGTTGGTCATATCAGACTGGGTGAGCCTGCACCCCCGGAGCTTTGATGCAGACAAGTACCTCAGGAAATGGTTCACAGTCTTCAGGAACAACAGCGATGTTGTGACTGTCCGGCCCGACTCTGAAATATACTTGCTCCAGCCACGGACCCTCTTTGTGTCTTTTAGAAACAGCCAGTCTGACAGCCGGTCAAAACCATGGGCCATGAATACTATGAAGTTCTTTATCCGGCTGACATTGGACATACAATTCTCTTTCCGTTTTACTGTCGGTGCAAGACCCTCACAATGATCTCTGTATGTCTGAATGTACGTCTCCATGCTTTTAGGCAACGTGATTTCACGCATGGTATTCCGCAGTCCCTTCCCAGTGCACCATTGATTTTGGGAAGAGGGCCAGTCCTTAGCCAGATTAGCTTTCAGCTTATTGGAGACAGACGCACGGGTCTTCTGGCATACAGGGGTCTCACTACAGGAGGCTTCTACGGACCGCATGACAGTCTGCATCGGGGTCTTGCTTCCGGAGGCTTCTGGGGACCGCATCACAGACTTGAGAGGGATCTCACTCGCAGAGGCTTCTATGGACCGCATGACAGTCTTCACTGGGGTCTCACTACCGGAGGCTTCTGGGGACCACATGACAGTCTTCACTGGGGTCTTGCTTCCGGAGGCTTCTGGGGACCGCATCACAGACTTGAGAGGGGTCTCTCTACCGGAGGCTTTGTCGGACCGCATGACAGTCTTCACCGGGGTCTTGCTTCCGGAGGCTTCTGGGGACCGCATCACAGTCTTCACCGGGGTCTCACTACCGGAGGTTTTGTCGGACCGCATGACAGTCTTCACCGGGGTCTTGCTTCCGGAGGCTTCTGGGGACCGCATCACAGACTTGAGGGGGTCTCACTCGCAGAGGCTTCTATGGACCGCATGACAGTCTTCACCGGGGTCTTGAGAGGGGTATTGCTGCCGGAGGCTACTGAGTTCATGTCGGGGGTACTTGGGATTGCTACGCCCTTAAATCGTATACATTCTTCGTCTTCCTCAAGCAGAGCAGCAGTGGCATTCTGCTTCCTGGGTTTTAGACCCTGTTTTAGCCTGGAGCGCAGGGTCTTCACCTCATCAATGAGGGCATCCTTCTGAGCCCTCAATGCCACATTGTCCAGCCTCACCTGCATGCAGTCCTCTTCGTCACACTCGGTATGTGGGGAGAAGGGTGGAGGGTGCACCGGGTATTCCTCCTCATTGTCTATATCCAATGATGTAGCCATTCCAATGATGGGATTAGTCTCTCGGAGGTCATGGAGCAACTGCAGGGCCACACTATGCTTCAGCCTTGCCATGACCTGATGTGCCTCATCTCGGGAGAACTCAGGGTGGTCACGAGTTACATGACGGTGTAGTTTCCTCCCAGCATACGAACACCCTGTGATGGGACAGGGTTTGGTCCGAACATTTATTCTACCACTGGCCATTTTAAGAATGATGCCTCTTTCATCCAGGTTCCGCACTGCATGTTTGTGCTTAAGGTGCTTATTCAAAGCCAGATAGCGGAGGCTGCACACCGGGCATTCGGTCAACATCCTTCCAAAAACACACACAATGAATTCTATTTAAATGGTTTTCTGTTTCTCCGTTTATATGCGTTAGCCAACTGCTGATTGCAACCATGGGTCCGATGCTTCAATGCAGGGAACACGGACCAAGGGGAGGACTTGGGTTACCACCTGGTTAAAATGGTCCCACCTCCGCACCAACGCGACTGGCGATGGGTCCGATAAATTGATTGTTTTTTGTTTCATGGTTCTGCCACGAACTCACAAGACAGTTTTGGGTACAAAACGTGGGGGTAACAGTACCTCCGGGCGCTCCGTCCCGCTCCGGCTTTCGCCGCAGCGGGGGGAGGAGGCATTGAACCCCTCGCACCTGCCCCCGGAGGAGGCAGGGGAGTCAGGTACCCGGAGGCGCACGGTGGACGGCCAGGGCGAGACCGCCACACCGCACTGGAGTCAGAGTTCCGAGTTTTTCGAGCCAGGTCCCGGTGAAACGCAGTACGGAGCACCCGGCAGGAACCTCCAGCAGACCCCCCCGCGCGGTTCCCTCGTCCCTCGGAAGAGGCGGAGAGGTGGGTGTTTTTCATCTGCTGGCGGACTGCCGGGGAGAACGTGCTGCTCGGGAGCCAGGCTCAGAGTTAGTGGAAGTGAGAGCCCGTGCACCTGCCTTTTACAGCAGGCACGCGCTGGTATCGGGGTGGGGAGAGAAGGTAGATGCAGAGGCTGCAGAAACAGCCAGAGCCTTTCCCCTCTAACACACCCCTCATTTGGTTCATGAGCACTGGGCAGAGTCCCCTGTCAACTCTCCTTATATTCCTCCGGAGACCAGTTGGGAAATGGCAGCATCCCACTTCACCTGGTAGACCATATCGTTAAATGAGCTCAGTAATGTACTGCACAACATCACATGGGTAAAATGAGCTATATCATGCACTGCAAAATCACATTTGGTTTATTTCCAAAAAGCCTGGAAAAAACACATATCCATCATGTCCTGTAAAATATCATTATTTGTTTATGTCCGCTCCAGGATTACCCGTAGTTTGGATGAACCGACCGCCAAGCACCGGAAGCTGGACCCGGGGGAGGAGGCCCTCCGATGGCGGGTCAAATTTGATGATACCGCAGCTGGCTGGACACTAGCCGTAGAAGAACACCTGGGCGGGACCAGGCATGTCCCTCTTTGCAGACAAGCATATGCGCTCCCAGGAGCAGAGTCAATCCCACAGTTTGGAGGAACCGACCGCCAAGCACCGGAAGCTGGACCCGGGGGAGGAGGCCCTCCGATGGCGGGTCAAATTTGATGATACCGCAGCTGGCTGGACACTAGCCGTAGAAGAACACCTGGGCGGGACCAGGCATGTCCCTCTTTGCAGACAAGCATATGTGCTCCCAGGAGCAGAGTCAATCCCACAGTTTGGAGGAACCGACCGCCAAGCACCGGAAGCTGGACCCGGGGAGGAGGCCCTCCGATGGCGGGTCAAAGTTGATGATACCGCAGCTGGCTGGACACTAGCCGTAGAAGAACACCTGGGCGGGACCAGGCATGTCCCTCTTTGCAGACAAGCATATGTGCTCCCAGGAGCAGAGTCAATCCCACAGTTTGGAGGAACCGACCGCCAAGCACCGGACGCTGGACCCGGGGGAGGAGGCCCTCCGATGGCGGGTCAAATTTGATGATACCGCAGCTGGCTGGACACTAGCCGTAGAAGAACACCTGGGCGGGACCAGGCATGTCCCTCTTTGCAGACAAGCATATGTGCTCCCAGGAGCAGAGTCAATCCCACAGTTTGGAGGAACCGACCGCCAAGCACCGGAAGCTGGACCCGGGGGAGGAGGCCCTCCGATGGCGGGTCAAAGTTGATGATACCGCAACTGGCTGGACACTAGCCGTAGAAGAACACCTGGGCGGGACCAGGCATGTCCCTCTTTGCAGACAAGCATATGTGCTCCCAGGAGCAGAGTCAAACCCGCAGTTTGGAAGAACCGACCGCCAGAGCACCGGCACGAAGCCGGGCCGGCGGAGGCCTTCCGATGGCGGGTCACGTTTGCCATTCGATCAATGTCTTTGCAGACAAGCATATATGTGGTTGTTACGCAGGATCAAATAGGTAGTTTGATGAAGTAGGGTCCTGTGCCCGGAGCAAGGCCAATTGCTGAATGCCGCAGCCGACTAAGGCCGCTATGCCACAGTGGAGGATGAGAGAAACAGGTGTTTGTTTTGCATTCCGCGGCAAAGAGGGGAGGTGGAACTTCCACCCCGCTACGGAACCTGTGGTGGGACCCCTGAGTCAGACGGTTCGTCTTGGAAACGCTTCATATCGGTCGGCCTGGGAGGTAAGAGACACGCAGGGTAACGGACACGCAGGGTTACCCCCACGCAGCCCACGCAACACGGAGGAGGCAGGGGAGTCTGGTACCCGGAGGCGCATGGCCGCAACACCGCACTGGAGTCAGGGTTTCGAGTTTTTCGAGCCAGGTCCCAGTGAACGCAAGACTCCAGCAGGAGCCTCCAGCAGACCCCCCCGACGTTTCCCTCGTCCCTCCCGGCCATCAGAGTCGAACCCGCAGTTCGGAGGAACCGACCGCCAGAGCACCGGCACGAGGCCGGGCCGGCGGAGGCCCTCCGATGGCGGGTCGCGTTTGCCATTCAATCAGTGAGAAATCAGAAGAGGAAGGGGGAAGAAAAAAGACTAACTTGTCTTTTTGGAGTTCCATCAAAAATGGGTGAAAATAAAAAAATGTATCCGAGAATAGTGCCCCATAAGGCGGGTAAAGTCCCCTGTCAACTCCCCTCATCTTCCTCCACACTCTGAAAAAGTCAGAGTTATTTTTTGGAGAACCATCAAAAATGGGTGAAAATGAAAAAATGTATCCGAGAATAGTGCCCCATAAGGCAGGTAAAGTCCCCTGTCAACTCCCCTCACCTTCCTCCACACTCTGAAAAAGTCAGAGTTATTTTTTGGAGAACCATCAAAAATGGGTGAAAATGAAAAAATGTATCCGAGAATAGTGCCCCATAAGGCGGGTAAAGTCCCCTGTCAACTCCCCTCACCTTCCTCCACACTCTGAAAAAGTCAGAGTTATTTTTTGGAGAACCATCAAAAATGGGTGAAAATGAAAAAATGTATCCGAGAATAGTGCCCCATAAGGCGGGTAAAGTCCCCTGTCAACTCCCCTCACCTTCCTCCACACTCTGAAAAAGTCAGAGTTATTTTTTGGAGAACCATCAAAAATGGGTGAAAATGAAAAAATGTATCCGAGAATAGTGCCCCATAAGGCGGGTAAAGTCCCCTGTCAACTCCCCTCACCTTCCTCCACACTCTGAAAAAGTCAGAGTTATTTTTTGGAGAACCATCAAAAATGGGTGAAAATGAAAAAATGTATCCGAGAATAGTGCCCCATAAGGCGGGTAAAGTCCCCTGTCAACTCCCCTCACCTTCCTCCACACTCTGAAAAAGTCAGAGTTATTTTTTGGAGAACCATCAAAAAGGGCTAAAAGTGTTGAAATGTATCCGAGAATAGTGCCCCATAAGGCGGATTGAGTCCCCTATCAACTCCCCTTACCTTCCTCCACACTCTGAAAAAGTCAGAGTTATTTTTTGGAGAACCATCAAAAAGGGCTAAAAGTGTTGAAATGTATCCGAGAATAGTGCCCCATAAGGCGGATAAAGTCCCCTGTCAACTCCCCTCACCTTCCTCCAGAGCCCAGTTCAAAAACTTTAAGTTTGGTAAGAACCATGCTGGGGGGTCTCCAGGCAACAAAATGTATCCGAGCCAAAGTGCACATACAGCGGATGAATTCCTCCATGAAGTTACACAGCCGTTTTTTTTCTGAGTCCTCTCAAAAACCGGGTTTCCGATTTCGTGCAGAAGGTAGCTTGTAAAACATGAACGGTTTTTTACAACGGAGGAGGGGAAGTCTGGATTCCCCTCTCCGTTGTACCTTGCAACGGGGGAGGGGAAAAGTGTTCGGCGCTTCGTCCCGAAGCGCCGAACACTTTTCCCCTTCTCCAATTTTCAGATCCCCTCTCCCATGTAATTTTAAAAGTTCATTTTTTGATTATTTTAACATATAATTGACCGTTTTCTTTCATTTTTTTTTCATTCCACGGGTGGGGGCCTATGGCAGGCTGCCTATGAGCTCCCAAATGTGGCCCGGATCATCCGGGATTTGTGGGATAAGCTCCATAAACTGACAAAGTCATCCAAACATGTCGCTTTTATAGCCCAAAGATATATCATGCAAATACATTAAAATAGTAAAAGGTACGATTGTGCTCGGCATTAACCGGAATTTGATTTATATAGCCCCCAAAAAATGATTAAAAATCGTTTTTGTGGGGAAAAGTGTTAAAACGCCTGATTAAAGCATTTGCGGGACACCAGAGAGCTCCAGACTATGTGCATTGTGTCGGGGACCCTGGAGAACGATAAGACCCATCATTTAAATACAAAAAACACCATTAAAAGTCACTTTTAGGGGCAAAAAACAGCCTCTGTCCACTTCGTTAACAAACTGATGGGGAAATGGACAAAATCGTGATTAAAGCATTTTGCGGGACCCCAGCGAGCTCCAGACTAGTTTCATTGTGTCGGGGACCCTGGAGAACGATAAGACCCATCATTTAAATACAAAAAACACCATTAAAAGTCACTTTTAGGGGCAAAAAACAGCCTCTGTCCACTTCGTTAACAAACTGATGGGCAAATGGACAAAAGTGTGATTACAGCATTTGCGGGACCCCAGCGAGCTCCAGACTAGTTGCATTGTCTTGGGGACCCTCCACAAGGATAAGACCCATCATTTAAATACAAAAAACACCATTAAAAGTCACTTTTAGGGGCAAAAAACAGCCTCTGTCCACTCCGTTAACAAACTGATGGGCAAATGGACAAAAGTGTGATTAAAGCATTTGCGGGACCCCAGCGAGCTCCAGACTAGTTGCATTGTCTTGGGGACCCTCCACAAGGATAAGACCCATCATTTAAATACAAAAAACACCATTAAAAGTCACTTTTAAGGGCAAAAAACAGCCTCTGTCCACTTCGTTAACAAACTGATGGGGAAATGGACAAAATCGTGATTAAAGCATTTTGCGGGACCCCAGCGAGCTCCAGACTAGTTGCATTGTGTCGGGGACCCTGGAGAACGATAAGACCCATCATTTAAATACAAAAAACACCATTAAAAGTCACTTTTAGGGGCGAAAAACAGCCTCTGTCCACTTCGTTAACAAACTGATAGGCAAATGGACAGAAGGGGGAACACGGCCCAGCCGCTGCTCCGCTGCTCCAGACTATGTGCATTGTGTCGGGGAGCCAGGTCAAACCCCTCCATGCACACCGCCAGAACCAGAACCTCACGACCCTGGTGACCTTAAAGGTGTTTGTCTTTGTTTGTTTTTGTACTCCACATAGACAGGCAGGTGTTCAGCACCGTGGGCCCGCTGCTGCTGCTGCTGGAAGGTGGAACACTTTAAGTCTTTTTATTTTCTCTTTTCTCCCTGCTCCTGCACACACCTTTTGTTCCCCTCCTCTGCCTTACACATCCTCCCACGCTCGAGCACTCCTCACTCGGACTAAACCCCTCCATGCACACCGCCAGAACCAGAACCTCACGACCCTGGTGACCTTAAAGGTGTTGTCTTTGTTTGTTTTTGTATTCCACATAGACAGGCTGGGGTTCAGCACCACGCACAGAGCCTACCCGCTACCTCCAGGGCGCATCACCACATTTTACAAGCCAGGAAAGGTGCATGGATCCTGGGTAAACATTGATTAAGTGTTTTTAAATGTGTGGAACAGTGTTTTGTCACTTTCAAAACTCTCCTGTCATTGACCGGAGAATTTGGGTCGATGTTGTATTCAATCTGGCCATTAATATTCCAGTGAGACGAAGTACGTACATTGACCGGAGTGATCCCATGTTAATGTTGTCCAAATACCGGAACATTCCCTAACCCTCTATCTGCCTAATCTGATTGTTCCCCTGCTTCCTCTTCTCCATCCCTAAGAAAAAACCTGTACATTTTTCCCCTTCAACTAAATATCTTGCCCTACTCCTGACTATTGCCCCCATACACCTCTCTCTTTCCACTATCCCTAACTCATCCCTAAGACTATTGTAGACCCCTAAATCTCTCCCTACCTCTCCCTCTATCTTCTCTGCTTCTTTATTTAGTTCCTCTTTTAACCTCTCCTCCCTCTCTCTCCCTCTTTTATTTCTTCCACAACTGAACTTTATGCTCATTTTTTGTATTTCTCTTTTTAGGCCCTCCCACCAGTCTCCTTCATCCTCACCATCCATTTTCTCTTGCTTCCTTAACCATTCATTCATCATTTTTTTGTATTTCTCATCCTTAAGCAGAGCAGCGTTTAGGCACCACACCCCTCCCCCTCTTCCCTTACATCCATCATCCAGCTTAAAGCCAAGGATAACATGATCACTCAAGCTTGTCGTTGTATGTTTAAATGTCCCCACCTTCCCACCTATCCTTCCCTTGCACAGCACCAAGTCTATCCTACTCTGCTTCAACACACCCCCACCACCTGTTTTCTAGTATATACCCTCTCATCCAAATTCCTTTCTCTCCACACATCTCTTAAGACATTCTCCCTCATCAGTTTCTCCAATGCACCTCGTGAGGAGTCATTTCTATAACTCATCCCACCCGCCACATCAATCCTTCCACACCTCACATTGAAATCACCCACCACCACACAATTTCCCCCACACTTCCCATCCAGACCCTCAAAAAAACTCTTTCTTTCTTTCTCCTCATTAGGCGCATGAATATTCATCAGTCTATACATTTCCCCCATATAACCAAACTCTGCAATAATCATCCTTCCTTTTCCATCATCCTCCACCTTTTTCACACTTTCCACTTTTCCCATTCTAAACAATATTGCCACCCCTCTTGCATTCAAACCACCATTATTGAAAAATACCCTCCCAATCCATCCCATTATCACATCACCCACACTTTCATTGTCCCAGTGTGTCTCCTGTAGGCATATGACATCAGCTGTACATAGCAGTAAAGCCCTGTCCCTTCTGTCCTTTGTTTTTAGCCCCCGGCCATTAAATGTACATATCGTCACCATTGCATGTAAAGTTTGAAAAAAAAAGTCTGTTCCCACTTGTCCTTCTTTTTCAGGCCACAGCCGTTGAAAGAAACAATCTTCACCATTGTTATTTAAAGGGGATTAGCGTTGGAGTATTCCAAAAGTTCTCCTTCAGCTCACCTTTCGCTGTCCAGTTCATCTCCACCGACTCCTTTCACATTCTTCTCCACTTGTGAACGCGTTTTCACTTTCCCTCTCACGGGTATTCCTGATGGTTTTGAGTCACCTCCTCCGACCCTCGATCCCTCTCTCCCAGGCGTCATCGGACTCCTACTCCGTCCCCTGGTTCTCGGAACCTCGACCCACTCCTCGATCTCCTGCTCTCCCACCGTCACCTCTACGATTTCGTCATCATCCTCCAGGAGCAACGTAATCTCATCTTCCACTCTCTTCTCCCCCACCTTCTCCGCTTCTTCTCTCTCCTCCACCACCATCACCGCTTCTTCTCTCTCCTCCACCGTCGTCACCCCCTCCTTCTCCACACCTTCGCCGTTCGGACTTTTCTTTCTCTTCGTCTTTGTTTTCTTCTTTTTCCCCTTCCCTTTCCCCACTGTCTGTGTCCCCTCATTTCCCTCCTCCGCTACCCCCTCATGTTGTCTTTTCTTCCCTCCTTCCTTCTGTTCCCCCCCTATTTCTTTCTGCCCCACCGCCACCACCACTACCTTCTCTCCCTCTATCACCTCCTCAGCCCCCTCATCCTCCCCCCCCCCTCTTCTTTATCCACCTCTTCCACCTCCTGCTCCGCTTCCTCCTCCACATCGAGCCTCTCTCTCTCCCCCTGCTTTTCAGGCCTGGCCTGTTCTCTCCTTCCCACCCTCTCTTCCCCAGCACAATCCCTCGCAAAATGCCCAACACCCTCACACCTGTAACATTTTATCTCCGGACACTCCCTAAAAATGTGCCCCGCCCTTAGACAGTTTCTGCACACCGCCACCTGTCTGTCATGTATGACCCTTACGTATTCTGCCCCCCCCTCCACTCTAAATTGTGTCGAGTACGGCAGCGATGTTACCTTCTCATTAAGAGAAACTTTGAGGAAGCGTGTCCCGTCCGCTATCCTCATCCCCTCCCTGGTGTTCTTTACATATCTTCTTTTGATGGGCGAAACCGCCTTAACCCCCCACTCAAACAGCCTCCTCAGGATCTGGTCATCCTCGATATATATCGGCATGTACATAAAGGACACCATCACCTCCATAGCTGTTAACTCCTCTGCCTTTATGACCACCCCCTTCACCCTCAGCCCCTCCAGCAATCTCTTCTTTCCTTCCACATATCTCATTGTCACCTCATACCTTTCCCCCTTCAGCCTGCATCCCAGCACCTCCCCACACTCATCCTGTATTTCACACAGCATGTCCAACATTGTAATCTTTCCCAGGCCCCCCTCCACCGTCACCGCCAGTGTCAGATCCGCCCGGTAACTAATGTCCTCATTCCCTTCTCCCACCCTTTTCCCCCTCTCTTTTACTTTGCTACTGCCCTGTTTCAAACTGTTTCTCTCTTTTTCTCCGTCCGTTTTCTTTCTTTGTCCAGGCCCCTCCTCTTTCCTTCCGTCGTCTCCATTCACAAACTTTTGTCCTTCTCCCGTGTTCTCCCGGCTTTCCTCCTCTTCTGTTCTTCTCTGCGCACTCTCCTGTGCATTTTCTGACCCTCCGCTTGTCTTTAGAGCCTCGCCGCTCTTCCCTGCGCGTTCCTTGATACCTCCGCTGCTATTCCTCGCGCCCTCTTCCGGGTTCTGTTCCGCTCCGCAATGTCCTCCTCCCAGTCTCTTTGAAGCCGTTGTTGTGCTTGTTCCGGATTGAGACGCACCCATCTCCTCTTCTCTCTCCATAATTCCCTTCTTTCCAGCCTTTCCTTTCATTAGTCCGGCTTTTTCCGCCTCTCTTTCCTCCCGGCTCCTCTCATCCAGCTTCCTCTCCAGCAGCAGCTTCGCTTTCTCCTCTTCATTCCTTATATTTCCCATCATGCAGGCCGCCTCTCTTACATCCTTTCCTTGTGTAGAGCCCTCAGTATCCGTCTGCATTGTCGGTTTTCCTCCCGTTTCTCCAGCATGTTCCGCTGCATTCAGCTCGGCTTCTTCCGCTTTCTTCGCCGCCCCCCGCATTCCAGACATTCCAGACATTCCAGACATTCCAGGATTCACGTCCTTATTCTCCGTTCTTTTCTCCATTTTCTCCACAACGCACCTTCAATGTTTGTCCCCCCAGACAGCTGAGCTGTTTGGGGGGGGTTTTGCCGGAAAAGATCGCGATTAAAACGCTTGTTTTAATCACTTTGTCCCGTTTCCTCAGCAAACAATTGACCTGCTTCCTCCAGCACTCTCGCTGCGTTCGCGCTGTTGCTCCTCGTATTTTCTCCTCTGATGTTCACAAAACACGGTTTGAAAGTATCCCCCCCGACAGCAGAGCTGTTTGGGGGGCTGTTTGTCCAAAAATAAAGTGCAAAAACCGTCTTATTTGCTCCACTTTGTCCAAATTCGTCCCAAACTTTTGCGTCCACACATACACTGCTCACTCTCAATGCGCTCCTAGCGGGCGTGATCAGAGCGTTAACGCAGTGAGCCACTGGACCTGAGTACTCAAACATACCTACTTGTGCAGCTTAGACACTCTGAATTCACTAAATGTACAACTTTTTCTCCATCAAAATGAACAAATGAGACATGAAATAACATCTACAGATCAAGACGAAGCGAATGGAAGCGGTCCCAGCCTCGTAGCTGTGAACAGCTGTGATCGCAAGAAAATGCTGTTACAAAGATTTCTCAGTATATCTCCGGGATATTTCCCTGGCTTTACCACCGTCCAAATGGACAAACGAGACATGAAATAACATCAACAGATCAAGACGAAGCGAATGGAAGTACCCCCGGAGTCATAGCATGTGTAAATCGAGACGACAGATCTCTCTCTCCCCCGCCTGCTTGCGAGGGGGAGGGGCAGTTTACACACACACGCAGCTGCTGCATGCAGCAACGCACACACAGGGAGGAGATGGCAGAGAGAACGCACTCCCCTGAAAACTCCCCTTGAATTCCTCCAGACTCAGAACATGTAAAAGTTCACTTTTTGGAGATCCATAGAAAAAGGGTGAAAATGAATTTTGTTTTGCCACAGCATGGATTCGAACACGCGACCAACCACATCCAGGGGAGAGCGTTAACGCAGTGAGCCACTGGACCTGAGTACTCAAACATGCCTACTTGTGCAGCTTAGACACTCTGAATTCACTAAATGTACAACTTTTTCTCCATCAAAATGAACAAATGAGACATGAAATAACATCTACAGATCAAGACGAAGCGAATGGAAGTGGTCCCAGCCTCGTAGCTGTGAACAGCTGTGATCGCAGGAAAATGCTGTTTCAAAGATTTCTCAGTAGCCTATATCTCCGGGACATTTCCCTTGCTTTACCACCGTCACAATGGACAAACGAGACATGAAATAACATCAACAGATCAAGACGAAGCGAATGGAAGTACCCCCGGAGTCATAGCATGTGTAAATCGAGATGAAAGATCTCTCTCTCCCCCGCCTGCTTGCGAGGGGGAGGGGCAGTTTACACACACACGCAGCTGCTGCATGCAGCAACGCACACACAGGGAGGAGATGGCAGAGAGAACGCACTCCCCTGAAAACTCCCCTTCAATTCCTCCAGACTCAGAAAATGTAAAAGTTCACTTTTTGGAGATCCATAGAAAAAGGGTGAAAATGAATTTTTTTTTGCCACAGCATGGATTCGAACATGAGACCAACCACATTCAGGGGCGAGCGTTAATGCAGTGAGCCACTGGACCTGAGTACTCAAACATGCCTACTTGTGCAGCTTAGACACTCTGAATTCACTAAATGTACAACTTGTTCTCCATCAAAATGAACAAATTATACATGAAATAACATCTACAGATCAAGACGAAGCGAATGGAAGCGGTCCCAGCCTCGTAGCTGTGAACAGCTGTGATCGCAGGAAAATGCTGTTACAAAGATTTCTCAGTATATCTCCGGGATATTTCCCTGGCTTTACCACCGTCCAAATGGACAAACGAGACATGAAATAGCATCAACAGATCAAGACGAAGCGAATGGAAGTACCCCCGGAGTCATAGCATGTGTACATCGAGACGAAAGATCTCTCTCTCCCCCGCCTGCTTGCGAGGGGGAGGGGCAGTTTACACACACACGCAGCTGCTGCATGTGTGGCACCCCTGGGATGTGTGACCACATTAATATAATAATTATTATTATTTAGAGTTAGAACATGCATTTATTTTGTACATCTGTTATTTTCATGTCATTAACGGGGTTGATAGATGCAGTGAGTAGTGAGGCGGAACGTTTGTGTTTGATTCAATGGTTCCGGGGTACCGATTAAAGCGACGGACGTTCCCGGGGTTTCCTCAGAAGTAATCTGGAAGGAAACCGAACACAACGTGTCCTCATTACTTCTGTTTCACCTGCACCATACAGGTTGGTAAACTGTGCATAAATCACAATGAATCCCCCATAAGGTTTGCAAAGATAATATGTAATGGCCCGCTAACAGTTGAAGACTTTATAGCGCTGTTTACATGTGTAAAACTGTTATATAGTGTGTGTGTATTAGCCTAGCTTCCCCGGTACGGCGCCATTTTGGGGACAACGTGATCTGACGCAGTAAGGAAACAAGTTTGTCAGTATATCTGAAGGCTCCCACACACTGAGTATTTACATGCATGTATAGTGATTGTGAGTTTGTAATAAATATGTACTTTGTAAGGGTTATAAGTTAGTTACTGTTGATAAAAGAGTAAGGTTGTTTGTTACACTTAAATATGTTTCAGTAATGCATTTTAGTGACCTGCCATTAATGGCAGAAGATAAATAGTCAACATGACAGGTTAGAGGGGTCATGAAATACTACTTTTAAGTGAAAGTAAAAAGAAGAGTAGTATTAAATACAGGTTAATACTGTATACAAATGTATTTAAGGTACAACAAGTGTTATTGAATGTGAAATTCAATTCGAAATATGTGTTTATCACATAAAATAATAACATACAGACAGAGTGAAGGTATGTGAATGGTTATCAAGGAATGTAAGTCGAAACTGAAATGTATAAGATAAGTAATATGTTTATATGATTTTGTGTAATAAAACAACCGCAGAAGTAATCTGGAAGGAAACCGAACACAACGTGTCCTCATTACTTCTGTTTCACCTGCACCATACAGGTATCATCACTGTTACTGTGGTCCTCATATTGGGGACCCGTAACACATGCAGCAACGCACACACAGGGAGGAGATGGCAGAGAGAACGCACTCCCCTGAAGACTCCCCTTGAATTCCTCCAGACTCAGAAAATGTAAAAGTTCACTTTTTGGAGATCCATAGAAAAAGGGTGAAAATGATTTTTTTGTTGGCACAGCATGGATTCGAACACACGACCAACCTCATCAAGGGGAGAGCGTTAACGCAGTGAGCCACTGGACCTGAGTACTCAAACATGCCTACATGTGCAGCTTAGAAACTCTGAATTCACTAAATGTACAACTTTTTCTCCATCAAAATGAACAAATGAGACATGAAATAACATCTACAGATCAAGACGAAGCGAATGGAAGCGGTCCCAGCCTCGTAGCTGTGAACAGCTGTGATTGCAGGAAAATGCTGTTACAAAGATTTCTCAGTATATCTCCGGGACTTTTCCCTGGCTTTACCACCGTTGCAATGGACAAACGAGACATGAAATAACATCAACAGATCAAGACGAAGCGAATGGAAGTACCCCCGGAGTCATAGCATGTGTAAATCGAGACGACAGATCTCTCTCTCCCCCGCCTGCTTGCGAGGGGGAGGGGCAGTTTACACACACACGCAGCTGCTGCATGCAGCAACGCAAACACAGGGAGGAGATGGCAGAGAGAACGCACTCCCCTGAAAACTCCCCTTGAATTCCTCCAGACTCAGAACATGTAAAAGTTCACTTTTTGGAGATCCATAGAAAAAGGGTGAAAATGAATTTTGTTTTGCCACAGCATGGATTCGAACACGCGACCAACCGCATCCAGGGGAGAGCGTTAACGCAGTGAGCCACTGGACCTGAGTACTCAAACATGCCTGCTTGTGCATCTTAGACACTCTGAATTCACTAAATGTACAACTTTTTCTGCATCAAAATGAGAAAATGAGACATGAAATAACATCTACAGATCAAGACGAAGCGAATGGAAGTGGTCCCAGCCTCGTAGCTGTGAACAGCTGTGATCGCAGGAAAATGCTGTTTCAAAGATTTCTCAGTATATCTCCGGGACATTTCCCTGGCTTTACCACCGTCACAATGGACAAACGAGACATGAAATAACATCAACAGATCAAGACGAAGCGAATGGAAGTACCCCCGGAGTCATAGCATGTGTAAATCGAGACGAAAGATCTCTCTCTCCCCCGCCTGCTTGCGAAGGGGAGGGGCAGTTTACACACACACGCAGCTGCTGCATGCAGCAACGCACACACAGGGAGGAGATGGCAGAGAGAACGCACTCCCCTGAAAACTCCCCTTGAATTCCTCGAGACTCAGAACATGTAAAAGTTCACTTTTTGGAGATCCATAGAAAAAGGGTGAAAATGAATTTTGTTTTGCCACAGCATGGATTCGAACACGCAACCAACCGCATCCAGGGGAGAGCGTTAACGCAGTGAGCCACTGGACCTGAGTACTCAAACATGCCTACTTGTGCAGCTTAGACACTCTGAATTCACTAAATGTACAACTTTTTCTCCATCAAAATGAACAAATGAGACATGAAATAACATCTACAGATCAAGACGAAGCGAATGGAAGTGGTCCCAGCCTCGTAGCTGTGAACAGCTGTGATCGCAGGAAAATGCTGTTACAAAGATTTCTCAGTATATCTCCGGGACTTTTCCCTGGCTTTACCACCGTTGCAATGGACAAACGAGACATGAAATAACATCAACAGATCAAGACGAAGCGAATGGAAGTACCCCCGGAGTCATAGCATGTGTAAATCGAGACGAAAGATCTCTCTCTCCCCCGCCTGCTTGCGAGGGGGAGGGGCAGTTTACATACACACGCAGCTGCTGCATGCAGCAACGCACACACAGGGAGGAGATGGCAGAGAGAACGCACTACCCTGAAAACTCCCCTTGAATTCCTCCAGACTCAGAAAATGTAAAAGTTCACTTTTTGGAGATCCATAGAAAAAGGGTGAAAATGATTTTTTTGTTGGCACAGCATGGATTCGAACACACGACCAACCTCATCAAGGGGAGAGCGTTAACGCAGTGAGCCACTGGACCTGAGTACTCAAACATGCCTACTTGTGCAGCTTAGAAACTCTGAATTCACTAAATGTACAACTTTTTCTCCATCAAAATGAACAAATGAGACATGAAATAACATCTACAGATCAAGACAAAGCGAATGGAAGCGATCCCAGCCTCGTAGCTGTGAACAGCTGTGATTGCAGGAAAATGCTGTTACAAAGATTTCTCAGTATATCTCCGGGACTTTTCCCTGGCTTTACCAACGTTGCAATGGACAAACGAGACATGAAATAACATCAACAGATCAAGACGAAGCGAATGGAAGTACCCCCGGAGTCATAGCATGTGTAAATCGAGACGAAAGATCTCTCTCTCCCCCGCCTGCTTGCGAGGGGGAGGGGCAGTTTACACACACACGCAGCTGCTGCATGCAGCAACGCACACACAGGGAGGAGATGGCAGAGAGAACGCACTCCCCTGAAAACTCCCCTTGAATTCCTCCAGACTCAGAACATGTAAAAGTTCACTTTTTGGAGATCCATAGTAAAAGGGTGAAAATGAATTTTGTTTTGCCACAGCATGGATTCGAACACGCGACCAACCGCATCAAGGGGAGAGCGTTAACGCAGTGAGCCACTGGACCTGAGTACTCAAACATGCCTACTTGTGCAGCTTAGACACTTTGAATTCACTAAATGTACAACTTTTTCTCCATCAAAATGAACAAATGAGACATGAAATAACATCTACAGATCAAGACGAAGCGAATGGAAGTGGTCCCAGCCTCGTAGCTGTGAACAGCTGTGATCGCAGGAAAATGCTGTTTCAAAGATTTCTCAGTAGCCTATATCTCCGGGACATTTCCCTGGCTTTACCACCGTCACAATGGACAAACGAGACATGAAATAACATCAACAGATCAAGACGAAGCGAATGGAAGTACCCCCGGAGTCATAGCATGTGTAAATCGAGACGAAAGATCTCTCTCTCCCCCGCCTGCTTGCGAGGGGGAGGGGCAGTTTACACACACACGCAGCTGCTGCATGCAGCAACGCACACACAGGGAGGAGATGGCAGAGAGAACGCACTCCCCTGAAAACTCCCCTTGAATTCCTCCAGACTCAGAAAATGTAAAAGTTCACTTTTTGGAGATCCATAGAAAAAGGGTGAAAATTATTTTTTTTTCTCCCACAGCATGGATTCGAACACGCGACCAACCGCATCCAGGGGAGAGCTTTAACGCAGTGAGCCACTGGACCTGAGTACTCAAACATGCCTACTTGTGCAGCTTAGAAACTCTGAATTCACTAAATGTACAACTTTTTCTCCATCAAAATGAACAAATGAGACATGAAATAACATCTACAGATCAAGACGAAGCGAATGGAAGCGGTCCCAGCCTCTTAGCTGTGAACAGCTGTGATCGCAGGAAAATGCTGTTACAAAAATTTCTCAGTATATCTCCGGGACATTTCCCTGGCTTTACCACCGTCACAATGGACAAACGAGACATGAAATAACATAAACAGATCAAGACGAAGCGAATGGAAGTACCCCCGGAGTCATAGCATGTGTAAATCGAGACGAAAGATCTCTCTCTCCCCCGCCTGCTTGCGAGGGGGAGGGGCAGTTTACACACACACGCAGCTGCTGCATGCAGCAACGCACACACAGGGAGGAGATGGCAGAGAGAACGCACTACCCTGAAAACTCCCCTTGAATTCCTGCAGACTCAGAAAATGTAAAAGTTCACTTTTTGGAGATCCATAGAAAAAGGGTGAAAATGATTATTGTTTTGCCACAGCATGGATTCGAACACGCGACCAACCGCATCCAGGGGCGAGAGTTAACGCAGTGAGCCACTGGACCTGAGTACTCAAACATGACTGCTTGTGCAGCTTAGACACTCTGAATTCACTAAATGTACAACTTTTTCTCCATCAAAATAAACAAATGAGACATGAAATAACATCTACAGATCAAGACGAAGCGAATGGAAGCGGTCCCAGCCTCGTAGCTGTGAACAGCTGTGATCGCAGGAAAATGCTGTTTCAAAGATTTCTCAGTAGCCTATATCTCCGGGACATTTCCCTGGCTTTACCACCGTCACAATGGACAAACGAGACATGAAATAACATCAACAGATCAAGACGAAGCGAATGGAAGTACCCCCGGAGTCATAGCATGTGTAAATCGAGACGAAAGATCTCTCTCTCCCCCGCCTGCTTGCGAGGGGGAGGGGCAGTTTACACACACACGCAGCTGCTGCATGCAGCAACGCACACACAGGGAGGAGATGGCAGAGAGAACGCACTCCCCTGAAAACTCCCCTTGAATTCCTCCAGACTCAGAAAATGTAAAAGTTCACTTTTTGGAGATCCATAGAAAAAGGGTGAAAATGATTATTTTTTTGCCACAGCATGGATTCGAACACGCGACCAACCGCATCCAGGGGCGAGAGTTAACGCAGTGAGCCACTGGACCTGAGTACTCAAACATGACTGCTTGTGCAGCTTAGACACTCTGAATTCACTAAATGTACAACTTTTTCTCCATCAAAATAAACAAATGAGACATGAAATAACATCTACAGATCAAGACAAAGCGAATGGAAGCGGTCCCAGCCTCGTAGCTGTGAACAGCTGTGATCGCAGGAAAATGCTGTTACAAAGATTTCTCAGTATATCTCCGGGATATTTCCCTGGCTTTACCACCGTCCAAATGGACAAACGAGACATGAAATAACATCAACAGATCAAGACGAAGCGAATGGAAGTACCCCCGGAGTCATAGCATGTGTAAATCGAGACGAAAGATCTCTCTCTCCCCCGCCTGCTTGCGAGGGGGAGGGGCAGTTTACACACACACGCAGCTGCTGCATGCAGCAACGCACACACAGGGAGGAGATGGCAGAGAGAACGCACTCCCCTGAAAACTCCCCTTGAATTCCTCCAGACTCAGAAAATGTAAAAGTTCACTTTTTGGAGATCCATAGAAAAAGGGTGAAAATGATTTTTTTTTCTCCCACAGCATGGATTCGAACACGCGACCAACCGCATCCAGGGGCGAGCGTTAACGCAGTGAGCCACTGGACCTGAGTACTCAAACATGACTGCTTGTGCAGCTTAGACACTCTGAATTCACTAAATGTACAACTTTTTCTCCATCAAAATGAACAAATGAGACATGAAATAACATCTACAGATCAAGACGAAGCGAATGGAAGCGGTCCCAGCCTCTTAGCTGTGAACAGCTGTGATCGCAGGAAAATGCTGTTACAAAGATTTCTCAGTATATCTCCGGGACATTTCCCTGGCTTTACCACCGTCACAATGGACAAACGAGACATGAAATAACATAAACAGATCAAGACGAAGCGAATGGAAGTACCCCCGGAGTCATAGCATGTGTAAATCGAGACGAAAGATCTCTCTCTCCCCCGCCTGCTTGCGAGGGGGAGGGGCAGTTTACACACACACGCAGCTGCTGCATGCAGCAACGCACACACAGGGAGGAGATGGCAGAGAGAACGCACTACCCTGAAAACTCCCCTTGAATTCCTCCAGACTCAGAAAATGTAAAAGTTCACTTTTTGGAGATCCATAGAAAAAGGGTGAAAATGATTATTTTTTTGCCACAGCATGGATTCGAACACGCGACCAACCGCATCCAGGGGCGAGAGTTAACGCAGTGAGCCACTGGACCTGAGTACTCAAACATGACTGCTTGTGCAGCTTAGACACTCTGAATTCACTAAATGTACAACTTTTTCTCCATCAAAATAAACAAATGAGACATGAAATAACATCTACAGATCAAGACAAAGCGAATGGAAGCGGTCCCAGCCTCGTAGCTGTGAACAGCTGTGATCGCAGGAAAATGCTGTTACAAAGATTTCTCAGTATATCTCCGGGATATTTCCCTGGCTTTACCACCGTCCAAATGGACAAACGAGACTTGAAATAACATCAACAGATCAAGACGAAGCGAATGGAAGTACCCCCGGAGTCATAGCATGTGTAAATCGAGACGAAAGATCTCTCTCTCCCCCGCCTGCTTGCGAGGGGGAGGGGCAGTTTACACACACACGCAGCTGCTGCATGCAGCAACGCAAACACAGGGAGGAGATGGCAGAGAGAACGCACTCCCCTGAAAACTCCCCTTGAATTCCTCCAGACTCAGAACATGTAAAAGTTCACTTTTTGGAGATCCATAGAAAAAGGGTGAAAATGAATTTTGTTTTGCCACAGCATGGATTCGAACACGCGACCAACCGCATCCAGGGGAGAGCGTTAACGCAGTGAGCCACTGGACCTGAGTACTCAAACATGCCTACTTGTGCAGCTTAGACACTCTGAATTCACTAAATGTACAACTTTTTCTCCATCAAAATGAACAAATGAGACATGAAATAACATCTACAGATCAAGACGAAGCGAATGGAAGTGGTCCCAGCCTCGTAGCTGTGAACAGCTGTGATCGCAGGAAAATGCTGTTACAAAGATTTCTCAGTATATCTCCGGGACTTTTCCTTGGCTTTACCACCGTCACAATGGACAAACGAGACATGAAATAACATCAACAGATCAAGACGAAGCGAATGGAAGTACCCCCGGAGTCATAGCATGTGTAAATCGAGACGAAAGATCTCTCTCTCCCCCGCCTGCTTGCGAGGGGGAGGGGCAGTTTACACACACACGCAGCTGCTGCATGCAGCAACGCACACACAGGGAGGAGATGGCAGAGAGAACGCACTCCCCTGAAAACTCCCCTTGAATTCCTCCAGACTCAGAAAATGTAAAAGTTCACTTTTTGGAGATACATAGAAAAAGGGTGGAAATGATTTTTTTTTCTCCCACAGCATGGATTCGAACACGCGACCAACCGCATCCAGGGGAGAGCTTTAACGCAGTGAGCCACTGGACCTGAGTACTCAAACATGCCTACTTGTGCAGCTTAGAAACTCTGAATTCACTAAATGTACAACTTTTTCTCCATCAAAATGAACAAATGAGACATGAAATAACATCTACAGATCAAGACGAAGCGAATGGAAGCGGTCCCAGCTTCGTAGCTGTGAACAGCTGTGATCGCAGGAAAATGCTGTTACAAAGATTTCTCAGTATATCTCCGGGATATTTCCCTGGCTTTACCACCGTCCAAATGGACAAACGAGACATGAAATAACATCAACAGATCAAGACGAAGCGAATGGAAGTACCCGCGGAGTCATAGCATGTGTAAATCGAGACGAAAGATCTCTCTCTCCCCCGCCTGCTTGCGAGGGGGAGGGGCAGTTTACACACACACGCAGCTGCTGCATGCAGCAACGCACACACAGGGAGGAGATGGCAGAGAGAACGCACTCCCCTGAAAACTCCCCTTGAATTCCTCCAGACTCAGAAAATGTAAAAGTTCACTTTTTGGAGATCCATAGAAAAAGGGTGAAAATGATTTTTTGTTGGCACAGCATGGATTCGAACACACGACCAACCTCATCAAGGGGAGAGCGTTAACGCAGTGAGCCACTGGACCTGAGTACTCAAACATGCCTACTTGTGCAGCTTAGAAACTCTGAATTCACTAAATGTACAACTTTTTCTCCATCAAAATGAACAAATGAGACATGAAATAACATCTACAGATCAAGACGAAGCGAATGGAAGTGGTCCCAGCCTCGTAGCTGTGAACAGCTGTGATCGCAGGAAAATGCTGTTTCAAAGATTTCTCAGTAGCCTATATCTCCGGGACATTTCCCTGGCTTTACCACCGTCACAATGGACAAACGAGACATGCAATGACATCAACAGATCAAGACGAAGCGAATGGAAGTACCCCCGGAGTCATAGCATGTGTAAATCGAGACGAAAGATCTCTCTCTCCCCCGCCTGCTTGCGAGGGGGAGGGGCAGTTTACATACACACGCAGCTGCTGCATGCAGCAACGCACACACAGGGAGGAGATGGCAGAGAGAACGCACTACCCTGAAAACTCCCCTTGAATTCCTCCAGACTCAGAAAATGTAAAAGTTCACTTTTTGGAGATCCATAGAAAAAGGGTGAAAATGATTTTTTTGTTGGCACAGCATGGATTCGAACACACGACCAACCTCATCAAGGGGAGAGCGTTAACGCAGTGAGCCACTGGACCTGAGTACTCAAACATGCCTACTTGTGCAGCTTAGAAACTCTGAATTCACTAAATGTACAACTTTTTCTCCATCAAAATGAACAAATGAGACATGAAATAACATCTACAGATCAAGACAAAGCGAATGGAAGCGATCCCAGCCTCGTAGCTGTGAACAGCTGTGATTGCAGGAAAATGCTGTTACAAAGATTTCTCAGTATATCTCCGGGACTTTTCCCTGGCTTTACCAACGTTGCAATGGACAAACGAGACATGAAATAACATCAACAGATCAAGACGAAGCGAATGGAAGTACCCCCGGAGTCATAGCATGTGTAAATCGAGACGAAAGATCTCTCTCTCCCCCGCCTGCTTGCGAGGGGGAGGGGCAGTTTACACACACACGCAGCTGCTGCATGCAGCAACGCAAACACAGGGAGGAGATGGCAGAGAGAACGCACTCCCCTGAAAACTCCCCTTGAATTCCTCCAGACTCAGAACATGTAAAAGTTCACTTTTTGGAGATCCATAGTAAAAGGGTGAAAATGAATTTTGTTTTGCCACAGCATGGATTCGAACACGCGACCAACCGCATCCAGGGGAGAGCTTTAACGCAGTGAGCCACTGGACCTGAGTACTCAAACATGCCTACTTGTGCAGCTTAGAAACTCTGAATTCACTAAATGTACAACTTTTTCTCCATCAAAATGAACAAATGAGACATGAAATAACATCTACAGATCAAGACGAAGTGAATGGAAGCGGTCCCAGCCTCTTAGCTGTGAACAGCTGTGATCGCAGGAAAATGCTGTTACAAAGATTTCTCAGTATATCTCCGGGACATTTCCCTGGCTTTACCACCGTCACAATGGACAAACGAGACATGAAATAACATAAACAGATCAAGACGAAGCGAATGGAAGTACCCCCGGAGTCATAGCATGTGTAAATCGAGACGAAAGATCTCTCTCTCCCCTGCCTGCTTGCGAGGGGGAGGGGCAGTTTACACACACACGCAGCTGATGCATGCAGCAACGCACACACAGGGAGGAGATGGCAGAGAGAACGCACTACCCTGAAAACTCCCCTTGAATTCCTCCAGACTCAGAAAATGTAAAAGTTCACTTTTTGGAGATCCATAGAAAAAGGGTGAAAATGATTATTTTTTTGCCACAGCATGGATTCGAACACGCGACCAACCGCATCCAGGGGCGAGAGTTAACGCAGTGAGCCACTGGACCTGAGTACTCAAACATGACTGCTTGTGCAGCTTAGACACTCTGAATTCACTAAATGTACAACTTTTTCTCCATCAAAATAAACAAATGAGACATGAAATAACATCAACAGATCAAGCCGAAGCGAATGGAAGTACCCCCGGAGTCATAGCATGTGTAAATCGAGACGAAAGATCTCTCTCTCCCCCGCCTGCTTGCGAGGGGGAGGGGCAGTTTACACACACACGCAGCTGCTGCATGCAGCAACGCACACACAGGGAGGAGATGGCAGAGAGAACGCACTCCCCTGAAAACTCCCCTTGAATTCCTCCAGACTCAGAAAATGTAAAAGTTCACTTTTTGGAGATCCATAGAAAAAGGGTGAAAATGATTTTTTTGTTGGCACAGCATGGATTCGAACACACGACCAACCTCATCAAGGGGAGAGCGTTAACGCAGTGAGCCACTGGACCTGAGTACTCAAACATGCCTACTTGTGCAGCTTAGAAACTCTGAATTCACTAAATGTACAACTTTTTCTCCATCAAAATGAACAAATGAGACATGAAATAACATCTACAGATCAAGACGAAGCGAATGGAAGCGGTCCCAGCCTCGTAGCTGTGAACAGCTGTGATTGCAGGAAAATGCTGTTACAAAGATTTCTCAGTATATCTCCGGGACTTTTCCCTGGCTTTACCACCGTTGCAATGGACAAACGAGACATGAAATAACATCAACAGATCAAGACGAAGCGAATGGAAGTACCCCCGGAGTCATAGCATGTGTAAATCGAGACGACAGATCTCTCTCTCCCCCGCCTGCTTGCGAGGGGGAGGGGCAGTTTACACACACACGCAGCTGCTGCATGCAGCAACGCAAACACAGGGAGGAGATGGCAGAGAGAACGCACTCCCCTGAAAACTCCCCTTGAATTCCTCCAGACTCAGAACATGTAAAAGTTCACTTTTTGGAGATCCATAGAAAAAGGGTGAAAATGAATTTTGTTTTGCCACAGCATGGATTCGAACACGCGACCAACCGCATCAAGGGGAGAGCGTTAACGCAGTGAGCCACTGGACCTGAGTACTCAAACATGCCTACTTGTGCAGCTTAGACACTCTGAATTCACTAAATGTACAACTTTTTCTCCATCAAAATGAACAAATTATACATGAAATAACATCTACAGATCAAGACGAAGCGAATGGAAGCGGTCCCAGCCTCGTAGCTGTGAACAGCTGTGATCGCAGGAAAATGCTGTTTCAAAGATTTCTCAGTGTATCTCCGGGACATTTCCCTGGCTTTACCACCGTCACAATGGACAAACGAGACATGAAATAACATCAACAGATCAAGACGAAGCAAATGGAAGTACCCCCGGAGTCATAGCATGTGTAAATCGAGACGAAAGATCTCTCTCTCCCCCGCCTGCTTGCGAGGGGGAGGGGCAGTTTACACACACACGCAGCTGCTGCATGCAGCAACGCACACACAGGGAGGAGATGGCAGAGAGAACGCACTCCCCTGAAAACTCCCCTTGAATTCCTCCAGACTCAGAAAATGTAAAAGTTCACTTTTTGGAGATCCATAGAAAAAGGGTGAAAATGAATTTTGTTTTGCCACAGCATGGATTCGAACACGCGACCATCCGCATCCAGGGGAGAGCGTTTTTTTTTTTTTTTTTTTTTTTTTTTTTATTATTCATTATCAAAATGTTTTCACACAGATTAAACAAACATTCACATTGCATAACAAATCCCCCAAAAAGAAGAGGACCCCAATGCATTTAATACAAAGTATACATCACAGTCCTATCTTGTCTTTCACTTCCCCGACATCCCTAATCCACCATTCTTTTACATTTATTCCCCTTTCACAGGTCATCATTCCTTATTTTTCAAAATTATACTTAAGCTTTCCATCATTCACTTCTATCAGTGTACAACCATCAACATGTTCTTTCATGAACATCTCATTATCTTTGTACACATATAACATTCCAACAACCCTCATTATATTCCTCTTCATAATTCCCCACACTCCATCCACTCTCCCCTCATAGTGTGCTACATTCCTTCTTATTTTCACCGCATATCTTGCCTGGCTTAAACATAGATTTAACATATCAACATTGCACCCATCCCTTCTCCCACTCAACCCAAACAACCACAATTCTTTCCACTCTAGACATTTTAACACCCCTTCATCCCAGCACCTGCATATCAATTCTTTTATTTTCCCAAAGAACCCCCTTAATTCCCCACACTCAAAAAACTCATGCATACAATTCTCCACTCCCACCTTACACACATCACATTCTCTCTTAACCTCTTTGTCAAACATACTTATTATTAAATTGTTGAACACCCTGTTGTGCCTTAAACAGAAATCAAAGTGCTCACCCTCCACACTATTCCCTTTCACTCTCAGATTCACCCACATCTTTTTCACATCCATTCCCCCCATCACCTTTTCCCATACCTTTTCTGATGCTGGTCTCCTTGCATCCCCCTTCCCAAGGGTTTTGTATATCCTTTTCGTGCTAAGGTCTCCCAGCTTCACCCCTTCACCCACATATAGCGCTACCTCACTTTCGCCCCCTCCCACCTTCTTGCTCTCCACCATCCTCCTCCATTCCACCGGCATCCCCTCTTTGATGCTCTCCATCATGCCTTCTGCTGTCCTTCCCCCCATTAACAGATTATTTTCCCTTGTCCCATCAACAATAACTTGAGCCCTCATGAACCCCGGAACATACTCATAGACTAGGTCTCTTATTACCCTAAATCCAGCCCTCCACATTGGTAAATTAAATAAAACTTCGCCCTCTTTCATTATCCTATAGTTTTGGAATACGGGTTGTTTCCATACCTGCTGCGCATTCTCACATTCATACTTCACATTCCCCAAGAACTCTCCCCACGCATTCATCACCTCCCTTTGAAAATCATTCATTCCATTCATCCACCCTTTCTTAAAGCGCATAAATATCCCACTGTCCCCACACCCCCCTCCTTTATTTATACTGTCTCTCAAAAATTCTTTCCACACATGCTTATTTCCCTTATTTAGATATTTTATCATCATTTTGACCCTCATTGCTTTCATCTTCCTTTCCACATTTATTAGTTTTAGCCCCCCATCTTTATAGTCATTCTCTAGAACCTCCCTAGCTATCCTCACTCCCTTCCCCTCCCACATGAACTCACTCACTATTTTATTTACCTCTTTTATTACTCTGTCTGGCACCTCCATTACACTCATTACATAAACTAGCTTGCTCATGATGAGACCATTTACTACTATAACTTTCCCCCTCAGTTTTAACCTCCTCAGTTTCCAGAAGCTTAGGGTCTTTTTTAAACTACCCACCACTCCCTCATATTGCACATCCCTCCCCTCTCTGTCCTTCAAACCCACATTAATACCCAGTACCCTAATATATTCCTTATTCTCTTTTAAACCTAACTCCTCTCTCCCTACAT
This sequence comes from Notothenia rossii, assembly GCF_949606895.1. Taxonomy (NCBI): domain Eukaryota; kingdom Metazoa; phylum Chordata; class Actinopteri; order Perciformes; family Nototheniidae; genus Notothenia; species Notothenia rossii. The sequence continues at coordinate 326,244 of NW_027640223.1, forward strand.
CACCATTTCCCAGCACCATGTACTCTGACTTTTCCATATTAATTTTAGCCCCTGAAGCTCTTCCATATATCTCCACACTCTCTAAGACCCCTCTTACACTTTCCATGTCTCTTACGGTGATTGTATTATCATCCGCATATTGGAATACTACACTTATCCCTCCCCCCGGCACCATCACCCCCTTTACCCTCTCATTCTGTTGTAGCAAAGCCGCAAGGGGCTCCGCTGATAATGCATAGAGCATCGCCGATAGAGGGCATCCCTGCCGGACGGATCTCCCTAACTTAAATACATTTGTGATGATCCCATTAACCTTAACGCAACTCATGGCTTTCCTATATATTCTCCTTATCCACCCAACAAACCCCCTCCCAAACCCTGCTTTTACCAAAACCCTGAATAAATAAACGTGATTAACCCTATCGAACGCCTTGTTCAGATCTAAGCTTACCAACACCCCTCCTTCTCCACCCTTCATATGATTTACCGTGTCCCTAATACTACAAACTGTGTCACATATATCCCTTCCAGGAATACTATATGCCTGGGTGCTCCCCACCACCGCACCAATAACCCTCTTCATTCTATTGGATAACACCCGTGCCATAATCTTATAATCCCCATTCAACATACTTAACGGCCTATAGTTCCCTAATTTATCCCTACTACCCTTTTTGTACAATATGCTAATCACCCCTGTTGATAATCCGTCCGGCAGTTCATCCTTCTCTTCGAAGCTCTTAAACAACTCCTTCAACATTGGGACTAGCACAGCCTTAAATTCCATGTAGAACTCTGCAGTTAGGCCATCTAGTCCCGGGCTTTTATTTTTGCCCATGCCATCTATTGCTGCCTCTATTTCCTCTTTTCCCATCTCCCCTTCGCACAACTCTCTTCCCTCTTCTGTCAACACCGCCCTCATGCTCCCCAGAGTCTTTTCCAGGCTCTCTTTTTCATTAACTTCCTCCTGGAAGAGCTCTCTATAAAACTCTTCCACCCTCTTAACTATCCCTACTAAGTCTTTAATAATCTCACCCCCCTTACCCTCTATCTGCCTAATCTGATTGTTCCCCTGCTTCCTATTCTCCATCCCTAAGAAAAAACCTGTACATTTTTCCCCTTCAACTAAATATCTTGCCCTACTCCTGACGATTGCCCCCATACACCTCTCTCTTTCCACTATCCCTAACTCATCCCTAAGACTATTGTAGACCCCTAAATCTCTCCCTACCTCTCCCTCTATCTTCTCTGCTTCTTTATTTAGTTCCTCTTTTAACCTCTCCTCCCTCTCTCTCCCTCTTTTATTTCTTCCACAACTGAACTTTATGCTCATTTTTTTTATTTCTCTTTTTAGGCCCTCCCACCATTCTCCTTCATCCTCACCATCCATTTTCTCTTGCTTCCTTAACCATTCATTCATCATCTTTTTGTATTTCTCATCCTTAAGCAGAGCAGCGTTTAGGCACCACACCCCTCCCCCTCTTCCCTTACATCCATCATCCAGCTTGAAGCCAAGGATAACATGATCACTCAAGCTAGTCGTTGTATGTTTAAAAGTCCCCACCTTCCCACCTATCCTTCCCTTGCACAGCACCAAGTCTATCCTACTCTGCTTCAACACACCCCCCACCACCTGTTTTCTAGTATATACCCTCTCATCCAAATTCCTTTCTCTCCACACATCTCTTAAGCCGTTCTCCCTCATCAGTTTCTCCAATGCACCTCGTGAGGAGTCATTTCTATAACTCATCCCACCCGCCACATCAATCCTTCCACACCTCACATTGAAATCACCCACCACCACACAATTTCCCCCACACTTCCCATCCAGACCCTCAAAAAAACTCTTTCTTTCTTTCTCCACATTAGGCGCATGAATATTCATCAGTCTATACATTTCCCCCATATAACCAAACTCTGCAATAATCATCCTTCCTTTTCCATCATCCTCCACCTTTTTCACACTTTCCACTTTTCCCATTCTAAACAATATTGCCACCCCTCTTGCATTCAAACCACCATTATTGAAAAATACCCTCCCCATCCATCCCATTATCACATCACCCACACTTTCATTGTCCCAGTGTGTCTCCTGTAGGCATATGACATCAGCTGTACATAGCAGTAAAGCCCTGTCCCTTCTGTCCTTTGTTTTTAGCCCCCGGCCATTAAATGTACATATCGTCACCATTGCATGTAAAGTTTGAAAAAAAAATTCTGTTCCCACTTGTCCTTCTTTTCCAGGCCACAGCCGTTGAAAGAAACAATCTTCACCATTGTTATTTAAAGGGGATTAGCGTTGGAGTATTCCAAAAGTTCTCCTTCAGCTCACCTTTCGCTGTCCAGTTCATCTCCACCGACTCCTTTCACATTCTTCTCCACTTGTGAACGTGTTTTCACTTTCCCTCTCACGGTTATTCCTGATGGTTTTGAGTCACCTCCTCCGACCCTCGATCCCTCTCTCCCAGGCGTCATCGGACTCCTACTCCGTCCCCTGGTCCTCGGAACCTCGACCCGCTCCTCGATCTCCTGCTCTCCCACCGTCACCTCTATGATTTCGTCATCGTCCTTCAAGAGCAACGTAATTTCATCTTCCACTCTCTGCTCCCCCACCTTCTCCGCTTCTTCTCTCTCCTCCACCACCATCACCGATCCTCCTCTCTCCTCCACCGCCGTCACCTCCTCCTTCTTCTCCACACCTTCGCCGTTCGGACTTTTCTTTCTCTCCGTCTTTGTTTTCTTCTTTTTCACCTTCCCTTTCCCCACTGTCTGTGTCCCCTCATTTCCCTCCTCCGCTACCCCCTCATGTTGTCTTTTCTTCCCTCCTTCCTTCTGTTCCCCCCCTATTTCTTTCTGCCCCACCGCCACCACCACTACCTTCTCTCCCTCTATCACTTCCTCAGCCTCCTCATCCTCCCCCCCCCCTCTTCTTTATCCACCTCTTCCACCTCCTGCTCCGCTTCCTCCTCCACATTGTACCTCTCCCTCTCCCCCTCCTTTTCAGGCCTGGCCTGTTCTCTCCTTCTCACCCTCTCTTCCCCAGCACAATCCCTCGCAAAATGCCCAACACCCCCACACCTGTAACATTTTATCTCCGGACACTCCCTAAAAATGTGCCCCGCCCTTAGACAGTTTCTGCACACCGCCACCTGTCTGTCATGTATGACCCTTACGTATTCTGCCCCCCCCTCCACTCTAAATTGTGTCGAGTACGGCAGTGATGTTACCTTCTCATTAAGAGAAACTTTGAGGAAGCGTGTCCCGTCCGCTATCCTCATCCCCTCCCTGGTGTTCTTTACATAACGTCTTTTGATGGGCGAAACCGCCTTAACCCCCCACTCAAACAGCCTCCTCAGGATCTGGTCATCCTCGATATATATCGGCATGTACATAAAGGACACCATCACCTCCATCGCAGTTAACTCCTCTGCCTTTATAACCACCCCCTTCACCCTCAGCCCCTCCAGCAATCTCTTCTTTCCCTCCACATATCTCATTGTCACCTCATACCTTTCCCCCTTCAGCCTGCATCCCAGCACCTCCCCACACTCATCCTGTATTTCACACAGCATGTCCAACATTGTAATCTTTCCCAAGCCCCCCTCCACCGTCACCGCCAGTGTCAGATCCGCCCGGTAACTAATGTCCTCATTCCCTTCTCCCACCCTTTTCCCCCTCTCTTTTACTTGGCTACTGCCCTGTTTCAAACTGTTTCTCTCTTTTTCTCCGTCCGTTTTCTTTCTTTGTCCAGGACCCTCCTCTTTCCTTCCGTCGTCTCCATTCACAAACTTTTGTCCTTCTCCCGTGTTCTCCCGGCTTTCCTCCTCTTCTGTTCTTCTCTGCGCACTCTCCTGTGCATTTTCTGACCCTCCGCTTGTCTTTAGAGCCTCGCCGCTCTTCCCTGCGCGTTCCTTAATGCCTCCGCTGCTATTCCTCGCGCCCTCTTCCGGGTTCTGTTCCGCTCCGCAATGTCCTCCTCCCAGTCTCTTTGAAGCCGTTGTTGTGCTTGTTCCGGATTGAAATGCACCCATCTCCTCTTCTCTCTCCATAATTCCCTTCTTTCCAGCCTTTCCTTTCATTAGTCCGGCTTTTTCCGCCTCTCTTTCCTCCCGGCTCCTCTCATCCAGCTTCCTCTCCAGCAGCAGCTTCGCTTTCTCCTCTTCATTCCTTATATTTCCCACCATGCAGGCCGCCTCTCTTACATCCTTTCCTTGTGTAGAGCCCTCAGTATCCGTCTGCATTGTCGGTTTTCCTCCCGTTTCTCCAGCATGCTCCGCTGCATTCAGCTCGGCTTCTCCCGCTTTCTTCGCCGCCCCCCGCATTCCAGACATTCCAGACATTCCAGGATTCACGTCCTTATTCTCCGTTCTTTTCTCCATTTTCTCCACAACGCACCTTCAATGTTTGTCCCCCCAGACAGCTGAGCTGTTTGGGGGGGGGTTTTGCCGGAAAAGATCGCGATTAAAACGCTTGTTTTAAACACTTTGTCCCGTTTCCTCAGCAAACAATTGACCTGCTTCCTCCAGCACTCTCGCTGCGTTCGCGCTGTTGCTCCTCGTATTTTCTCCTCTGATGTTCACAAAACACGGTTTGAAAGTATCCCCCCCAACAGCAGAGATGTTTGGGGGGCTGTTTGTCCAAAAATAAAGTGCAAAAACCGTCTTATTTGCTCCACTTTGTCCAAATTCGTCCCAAACTTTTGCGTCCACACATACACTGCTCACTCTCAATGCGCTCCTAGCGGGCGTGATCAGAGCGTTAACGCAGTGAGCCACTGGACCTGAGTACTCAAACATGCCTACTTGTGCAGCTTAGACACTCTGAATTCACTAAATGTACAACTTGTCTCCATCAAAATGAACAAATGAGACATGAAATAACATCTACAGATCAAGACGAAGCGAATGAAAGTGGTCCCAGCCTCGTAGCTGTGAACAGTTGTGATCGCAGGAAAATGCTGTTTCAAAGATTTCTCAGTAGCCTATATCTCCGGGACATTTCCCTGGCTTTACCACCGTTGCAATGGACAAACGAGACATGAAATAACATCAACAGATCAAGACGAAGCGAATGGAAGTACCCCCGGAGTCATAGCATGTGTAAATCGAGACGAAAGATCTCTCTCTCCCCCGCCTGCTTGCGAGGGGGAGGGGCAGTTTACACACACACGCAGCTGCTGCATGCAGCAACGCACACACAGGGAGGAGATGGCAGAGAGAACGCACTCCCCTGAAAACTCCCCTTGAATTCCTCCAGACTAAGAAAATGTCAAAGTTCACTTTTTGGAGATCCATAGAAAAAGGGTGAAAATGATTTTTTTTTTGCCACAGCATGGATTCGAACACGCGACCAACCGCATCCAGGGGAGAGCGTTAACGCAGTGAGCCACTGGACCTGAGTACTCAAACATGCCTACTTGTGCAGCTTAGACACTCTGAATTCACTAAATGTACAACTTTTTCTCCATCAAAATGAACAAATTATACATGAAATAACATCTACAGATCAAGACGAAGCGAATGGAAGCGGTCCCAGCCTCGTAGCTGTGAACAGCTGTGATCGCAGGAAAATGCTGTTTCAAAGATTTCTCAGTGTATCTCCGGGACATTTCCCTGGCTTTACCACCGTCACAATGGACAAACGAGACATGAAATAACATCAACAGATCAAGACGAAGCAAATGGAAGTACCCCCGGAGTCATAGCATGTGTAAATCGAGACGAAAGATCTCTCTCTCCCCCGCCTGCTTGCGAGGGGGAGGGGCAGTTTACACACACACGCAGCTGCTGCATGCAGCAACGAACACACAGGGAGGAGATGGCAGAGAGAACGCACTCCCCTGAAAACTCCCCTTGAATTCCTCCAGACTCAGAAAATGTAAAAGTTCACTTTTTGGAGATCCATAGAAAAAGGGTGAAAATGAATTTTGTTTTGCCACAGCATGGATTCGAACACGCGACCAACCGCATCCAGGGGAGAGCGTTAACGCAGTGAGCCACTGGACCTGAGTACTCAAACATGCCTACTTGTGCAGCTTAGACACTCTGAATTCACTAAATGTACAACTTTTCTCCATCAAAATGAACAAATGAGACATGAAATAACATCTACAGATCAAGACGAAGCGAATGGAAGTGGTCCCAGCCTCGTAGCTGTGAACAGCTGTGATCGCAGGAAAATGCTGTTTCAAAGATTTCTCAGTAGCCTATATCTCCGGGACATTTCCCTGGCTTTACCACCGTCACAATGGACAAACGAGACATGAAATAACATCAACAGATCAAGACGAGGCGAATGGAAGTACCCCCGGAGTCATAGCATGTGTAAATCGTTAGCCTCGGTTAGCTCATTGGTTAGCCTCAGTTAGCTCATTGGTTAGCCTGGGTTAGCTCATTGGTTAGCTTCAGTTAGCTCATTGGTTAGCCTCGGTTAGCTCATTGGTTAGCCTGGGTTAGCTCATTCCTCGGTTAGCTCATTGGTTAGCATGGGTTAGCTTCAGTTAGCTCATTGGTTAGCCTCGGTTAGCTCATTGGTTAGCATCAGTTAGCTCATTGGTTAGCCTCAGTTAGCTCATTGGTTAGCCTCGGTTAGCTCATTGGTTAGATGCAGTTAGCTCATTGGTTAGCCTGGGCTAGCTCATTGGTTAGCCTGGGTTAGCTCATTGGTTAGCCTGGGTAAGCTCATTGGTTAGCTTCAGTTAGCTCATTGGTTAGCCTCGGTTAGCTCATTGGTTAGCCTGGGTTAGCTCATTGGTTAGCATCAGTTAGCTCTCTGGTTAGCATCAGTTAGCTCTCTGGTTAGCATCAGTTAGCTCTTTGGTTAGCCTCAGTTAGCTCATTGGTTAGCCTGGGTTAGCTCATTCCTCAGTTAGCTCATTGGTTAGCTTCAGTTAGCTCATTGGTTAGCCTGGGTTAGCTCATTGGTTAGCCTCAGTTAGCTCATTGGTTAGCCTGGGTTAGCTCATTGGTTAGCTTCAGTTAGCTCATTGGTTAGCCTCGGTTAGCTCAATGGTTAGCCTGCGTTAGCTCATTGGTTAGCTTCAGTTAGCTCATTGGTTAGCCTGGTTTAGCTCATTGGTTAGCCTGGGTTAGCTCATTGGTTAGCCTGGGTTAGCTCATTGGTTAGCTTCAGTTAGCTCATTGGTTAGCCTCGGTTAGCTCATTGGTTAGCCTGGGTTAGCTCATTGGTTAGCTTCAGTTAGCTCATTGGTTAGCCTCGGTTAGCTCATTGGTTAGCCTGGGTTAGCTCATTCCTCGGTTAGCTCATTGTTTAGCCCTGGTTAGCTTCAGTTAGCTCATTGGTTAGCCTCGGTTAGCTCATTGGTTAGCATCAGTTAGCTCATTGGTTAGCCTCAGTTAGCTCATTGGTTAGCCTTGGTTAGCTCATTGGTTAGCTTCAGTTAGCTCATTGGTTAGCCTGGGCTAGCTCATTGGTTAGCCTGGGTTAGCTCATTGGTTAGCATCAGTTAGATCATTGGTTAGCTTCAGTTAGCTCATTGGTTAGCTTCAGTTAGCTCATTGATTAGAGAGAACGCACTCCCCTGAAAACTCCCCTTGAATTCCTCCAGACTCAGAAAATGTAAAAGTTCACCTTTTGGAGATCCATAGAAAAAGGGTGAAAATGTTTGTTTTTTTGCCACATCATGGATTCGAATACGCGACCAACCACATCCAGGGACTAGCGTTAACGCAGTGAGCCACTGGACCTGAGTACTCAAACATGCCTACTTGTGCAGCTTAGACACTCTGAATTCACTAAATGTACAACTTTTTCTCCATCAAAATGAACAAATGAGACATGAAATAACATCTACAGATCAAGACGAAGCGAATGGAAGCGGTCCCAGCCTCGTAGCTGTGAACAGCTGTGATCGCAGGAAAATGCTGTTTCAAAGATTTCTCAGTATATCTCCGGGACATTTCCCTGGCTTTACCACCGTCACAATGGACAAACGAGACATGAAATAACATCAACAGATGAAGACGAAGCGAATGGAAGTAACCCCGGAGTCATAGCATGTGTAAATCGAGACGAAATATCTCTCTCTCCCCCGCCTGCTTGCGAGGGGGAGGGGCAGTTTACACACACACGCAGCTGCTGCATGCAGCAACGCACACACAGGGAGGAGATGGCAGAGAGAACGCACTCCCCTGAAAACTCCCCTTGAATTCCTCCAGACTCAGAAAATGTAAAAGTTCACTTTTTGGAGATCCATAGAAAAAGGGTGAAAATGAATTTCTTTTTGCCACAGCATGGATTCGAACACGGGACCAACCGCATCCAGGGGCGAACGTTAAGGCAGTGAGCCACTGGACCTGAGTACTCAAACATGCCTACTTGTGCAGCTTAGACACTCTGAATTCACTAAATGTACAACTTTTTCTCCATCAAAATGAACAAATGAGACATGAAATAACATCTACAGATCAAGACGAAGCGAATGGAAGCGGTCCCAGCCTTGTAGCTGTGAACAGCTGTGATCGCAGGAAAATGCTGTTACAAAGATTTCTCAGTATATCTCCGGGACATTTCCCTGGCTTTACCACCGTCACAATGGACAAACGAGACATGAAATAACATCAACAGATCAAGACGAAGCAAATGGAAGTACCCCCGGAGTCATAGCATGTGTAAATCGTTAGCCTCGGTTAGCTCATTGGTTAGCCTCAGTTAGCTCATTGGTTAGCCTGGGTTAGCTCATTGGTTAGCTTCAGTTAGCTCATTGGTTAGCCTCGGTTAGCTCATTGGTTAGCCTGGGTTAGCTCATTCCTCGGTTAGCTCATTGGTTAGCCTGGGTTAGCTTCAGTTAGCTCATTGGTTAGCCTCGGTTAGCTCATTGGTTAGCATCAGTTAGCTCATTGGTTAGCCTCAGTTAGCTCATTGGTTAGCCTCGGTTAGCTCATTGGTTAGATGCAGTTAGCTCATTGGTTAGCCTGGGCTAGCTCATTGGTTAGCCTGGGTTAGCTCATTGGTTAGCCTGGGTAAGCTCATTGGTTAGCTTCAGTTAGCTCATTGGTTAGCCTCGGTTAGCTCATTGGTTAGCCTGGGTTAGCTCATTGGTTAGCATCAGTTAGCTCATTGGTTAGCCTCAGTTAGCTCATTGGTTAGCCTCGGTTAGCTCATTGGTTAGCTTGGGTTAGCTCATTGGTTAGCCTGGGTTAGCTCATTGGTTAGCTTCAATTAGCTCATTGGTTATCCTCGGTTAGCTCATTGGTTAGCCTGGGTTAGCTCATTCCTCGGTTAGCTCATTGGTTAGCCTGGGTTAGCTTCAGTTAGCTCATTGGTTAGCCTCAGTTAGCTCATTGGTTAGCATCAGTTAGCTCATTGATTAGCCTCAGTTAGCTCATTGGTTAGCCTCGGTTAGCTCATTGGTTAGATTCAGTTAGCTCATTGGTTAGCCTGGGCTAGCTCATTGGTTAGCCTGGGTTAGCTCATTGGTTAGCCTGGGTTAGCTCATTGGTTAGCTTCAGTTAGCTCATTGGTTAGCCTCGGTTAGCTCATTGGTTAGCCTGTGTTAGCTCATTGGTTAGCATCAGTTAGCTCTCTGGTTAGCATCAGTTATCTCTTTGGTTAGCCTCAGTTAGCTCATTGGTTAGCCTGGGTTAGCTCATTCCTCAGTTAGCTCATTGGTTAGCTTCAGTTAGCTCATTGGTTAGCCTGGGTTAGCTCATTGGTTAGCCTCAGTTAGCTCATTGGTTAGCCTGGGTTAGCTCATTGGTTAGCCTCAGTTAGCTCATTGGTTAGCCTGGGTTAGCTCATTGGTTAGCTTCAGTTAGCTCATTGGTTAGCCTCGGTTAGCTCATTGGTTAGCCTGGGTTAGCTCATTCCTCGGTTAGCTCATTGGTTAGCCTGGGTTAGCTTCAGTTAGCTCATTGGTTAGCCTCGGTTAGCTCATTGGTTAGCATCAGTTAGCTCATTGGTTAGCCTCAGTTAGCTCATTGGTTAGCCTCGGTTAGCTCATTGGTTAGATGCAGTTAGCTCATTGGTTAGCCTGGGCTAGCTCATTGGTTAGCCTGGGTTAGCTCATTGGTTAGCCTGGGTAAGCTCATTGGTTAGCTTCAGTTAGCTCATTGGTTAGCCTCGGTTAGCTCATTGGTTAGACTGGGTTAGCTCATTTGTTAGCATCAGTTAGCTCATTGGTTAGCCTCAGTTAGCTCATTGGTTAGCCTCGGTTAGCTCATTGGTTAGCCTGGGTTAGCTCATTGGTTAGCCTGGGTTAGCTCATTGGTTAGCTTCAATTAGCTCATTGGTTAGCCTCGGTTAGCTCATTGGTTAGCCTGGGTTAGCTCATTCCTCGGTTAGCTCATTGGTTAGCCTGGATTAGCTTAAGTTAGCTCATTGGTTAGCCTCAGTTAGCTCATTGGTTAGCATCAGTTAGCTCATTGATTAGCCTCAGTTAGCTCATTGGTTAGCCTCGGTTAGCTCATTGGTTAGATTCAGTTAGCTCATTGGTTAGCCTGGGCTAGCTCATTGGTTAGCCTGGGTTAGCTCATTGGTTAGCCTGGGTTAGCTCATTGGTTAGCTTCAGTTAGCTCATTGGTTAGCCTCGGTTAGCTCATTGGTTAGCCTGGGTTAGCTCATTGGTTAGCATCAGTTAGCTCTCTGGTTAGCATCAGTTAGCTCTTTGGTTAGCCTCAGTTAGCTCATTGGTTAGCCTGGGTTAGCTCATTCCTCAGTTAGCTCATTGGTTAGCTTCAGTTAGCTCATTGGTTAGCCTGGGTTAGCTCATTGGTTAGCCTCAGTTAGCTCATTGGTTAGCCTGGGTTAGCTCATTGGTTAGCTTCAGTTAGCTCATTGGTTAGCCTCAGTTAGGTCAATGGTTAGCCTGCGTTAGCTCATTGGTTAGCTTCAGTTAGCTCATTGGTTAGCCTGGGTTAGCTCATTGGTTAGCCTGGGTTAGCTCATTGGTTAGCCTGGGTTAGCTCATTGGTTAGCTTCAGTTAGCTCATTGGTTAGCCTGGGTTAGCTCATTGGTTAGCCTGGGTTAGCTCATTGGTTAGCTTCAGTTAGCTCATTGGTTAACCTCGGTTAGCTCATTGGTTAGCCTGGGTTAGCTCATTCCTCGGTTAGCTCATTGTTTAGCCCTGGTTAGCTTCAGTTAGCTCATTGGTTAGCCTCAGTTAGCTCATTGGTTAGCATCAGTTAGCTCATTGGTTAGCCTCAGTTAGCTCATTGGTTAGCCTTGGTTAGCTCATTGGTTAGCTTCAGTTAGCTCATTGGTTAGCCTGGGCTAGCTCATTGGTTAGCCTGGGTTAGCTCATTGGTTCGCATCAGTTAGCTCATTGGTTAGCTTCAGTTAGCTCATTGGTTAGCTTCAGTTAGCTCATTGGTTAGAGAGAACGCACTCCCCTGAAAACTCCCCTTGAATTCCTCCAGACTCAGAAAATGTAAAAGTTCACCTTTTGGAGATCCATAGAAAAAGGGTGAAAATGTTTGTTTTTTTGCCACAGCATGGATTCGAATACGCGACCAACCGCATCCAGGGACGAGCTTTAACGCAGTGAGCCACTGGACCTGAGTACTCAAACATGCCTACTTGTGCAGCTTAGACACTCTGAATTCACTAAATGTACAACTTTTTCTCCATCAAAATGAACAAATGAGACATGAAATAACATCTACAGATCAAGACGAAGCGAATGGAAGTGGTCCCCGCCTCGTAGCTGTGAACAGCTGTGATCGCAGGAAAATGCTGTTTCAAAGATTTCTCAGTAGCCTATATCTCCGGGACATTTCCCTGGCTTTACCACCGTCACAATGGACAAACGAGACATGCAATGACATCAACAGATCAAGACGAAGCGAATGGAAGTACCCCCGGAGTCATAGCATGTGTAAATCGAGACGACAGATCTCTCTCTCCCCCGCCTGCTTGCGAGGGGGAGGGGCAGTTTACACACACACGCAGCTGCTGCATGCAGCAACGCAAACACAGGGAGGAGATGGCAGAGAGAACGCACTCCCCTGAAAACTCCCCTTGAATTCCTCCAGACTCAGAACATGTAAAAGTTCACTTTTTGGAGATCCATAGAAAAAGGGTGAAAATGAATTTTGTTTTGCCACAGCATGGATTCGAACACGCGACCAACCGCATCCAGGGGAGAGCGTTAACGCAGTGAGCCACTGGACCTGAGTACTCAAACATGCCTACTTGTGCAGCTTAGACACTCTGAATTCACTAAATGTACAACTTTTTCTCCATCAAAATGAACAAATGAGACATGAAATAACATCTACAGATCAAGACGAAGCGAATGGAAGTGGTCCCAGCCTCGTAGCTGTGAACAGCTGTGATCGCAGGAAAATGCTGTTACAAAGATTTCTCAGTATATCTCCGGGACTTTTCCCTGGCTTTACCACCGTTGCAATGGACAAACGAGACATGAAATAACATCAACAGATCAAGACGAAGCGAATGGAAGTACCCCCGGAGTCATAGCATGTGTAAATCGAGACGAAAGATCTCTCTCTCCCCCGCCTGCTTGCGAGGGGGAGGGGCAGTTTACATACACACGCAGCTGCTGCATGCAGCAACGCACACACAGGGAGGAGATGGCAGAGAGAACGCACTACCCTGAAAACTCCCCTTGAATTCCTCCAGACTCAGAAAATGTAAAAGTTCACTTTTTGGAGATCCATAGAAAAAGGGTGAAAATGATTTTTTTGTTGGCACAGCATGGATTCGAACACACGACCAACCTCATCAAGGGGAGAGCGTTAACGCAGTGAGCCACTGGACCTGAGTACTCAAACATGCCTACTTGTGCAGCTTAGAAACTCTGAATTCACTAAATGTACAACTTTTTCTCCATCAAAATGAACAAATGAGACATGAAATAACATCTACAGATCAAGACAAAGCGAATGGAAGCGATCCCAGCCTCGTAGCTGTGAACAGCTGTGATTGCAGGAAAATGCTGTTACAAAGATTTCTCAGTATATCTCCGGGACTTTTCCCTGGCTTTACCAACGTTGCAATGGACAAACGAGACATGAAATAACATCAACAGATCAAGACGAAGCGAATGGAAGTACCCCCGGAGTCATAGCATGTGTAAATCGAGACGAAAGATCTCTCTCTCCCCCGCCTGCTTGCGAGGGGGAGGGGCAGTTTACACACACACGCAGCTGCTGCATGCAGCAACGCAAACACAGGGAGGAGATGGCAGAGAGAACGCACTCCCCTGAAAACTCCCCTTGAATTCCTCCAGACTCAGAACATGTAAAAGTTCACTTTTTGGAGATCCATAGTAAAAGGGTGAAAATGAATTTTGTTTTGCCACAGCATGGATTCGAACACGCGACCAACCGCATCCAGGGGAGAGCTTTAACGCAGTGAGCCACTGGACCTGAGTACTCAAACATGCCTACTTGTGCAGCTTAGAAACTCTGAATTCACTAAATGTACAACTTTTTCTCCATCAAAATGAACAAATGAGACATGAAATAACATCTACAGATCAAGACGAAGTGAATGGAAGCGGTCCCAGCCTCTTAGCTGTGAACAGCTGTGATCGCAGGAAAATGCTGTTACAAAGATTTCTCAGTATATCTCCGGGACATTTCCCTGGCTTTACCACCGTCACAATGGACAAACGAGACATGAAATAACATAAACAGATCAAGACGAAGCGAATGGAAGTACCCCCGGAGTCATAGCATGTGTAAATCGAGACGAAAGATCTCTCTCTCCCCTGCCTGCTTGCGAGGGGGAGGGGCAGTTTACACACACACGCAGCTGATGCATGCAGCAACGCACACACAGGGAGGAGATGGCAGAGAGAACGCACTACCCTGAAAACTCCCCTTGAATTCCTCCAGACTCAGAAAATGTAAAAGTTCACTTTTTGGAGATCCATAGAAAAAGGGTGAAAATGATTATTTTTTTGCCACAGCATGGATTCGAACACGCGACCAACCGCATCCAGGGGCGAGAGTTAACGCAGTGAGCCACTGGACCTGAGTACTCAAACATGACTGCTTGTGCAGCTTAGACACTCTGAATTCACTAAATGTACAACTTTTTCTCCATCAAAATAAACAAATGAGACATGAAATAACATCAACAGATCAAGCCGAAGCGAATGGAAGTACCCCCGGAGTCATAGCATGTGTAAATCGAGACGAAAGATCTCTCTCTCCCCCGCCTGCTTGCGAGGGGGAGGGGCAGTTTACACACACACGCAGCTGCTGCATGCAGCAACGCACACACAGGGAGGAGATGGCAGAGAGAACGCACTCCCCTGAAAACTCCCCTTGAATTCCTCCAGACTCAGAAAATGTAAAAGTTCACTTTTTGGAGATCCATAGAAAAAGGGTGAAAATGATTATTTTTTTGCCACAGCATGTATTCGTACACGCGACCAACCGCATCCAGGGGCGAGAGTTAACGCAGTGAGCCACTGGACCTGAGTACTCAAACATGACTGCTTGTGCAGCTTAGACACTCTGAATTCACTAAATGTACAACTTTTTCTCCATCAAAATAAACAAATGAGACATGAAATAACATCAACAGATCAAGCCGAAGCGAATGGAAGTACCCCCGGAGTCATAGCATGTGTAAATCGAGACGAAAGATCTCTCTCTCCCCCGCCTGCTTGCGAGGGGGAGGGGCAGTTTACACACACACGCAGCTGCTGCATGCAGCAACGCACACACAGGGAGGAGATGGCAGAGAGAACGCACTCCCCTGAAAACTCCCCTTGAATTCCTCCAGACTCAGAAAATGTAAAAGTTCACTTTTTGGAGATCCATAGAAAAAGGGTGAAAATGATTTTTTTGTTGGCACAGCATGGATTCGAACACACGACCAACCTCATCAAGGGGAGAGCGTTAACGCAGTGAGCCACTGGACCTGAGTACTCAAACATGCCTACTTGTGCAGCTTAGACACTCTGAATTCACTAAATGTACAACTTTTTCTCCATCAAAATGAACAAATTATACATGAAATAACATCTACAGATCAAGACGAAGCGAATGGAAGCGGTCCCAGCCTCGTAGCTGTGAACAGCTGTGATCGCAGGAAAATGCTGTTTCAAAGATTTCTCAGTGTATCTCCGGGACATTTCCCTGGCTTTACCACCGTCACAATGGACAAACGAGACATGAAATAACATCAACAGATCAAGACGAAGCAAATGGAAGTACCCCCGGAGTCATAGCATGTGTAAATCGAGACGAAAGATCTCTCTCTCCCCCGCCTGCTTGCGAGGGGGAGGGGCAGTTTACACACACACGCAGCTGCTGCATGCAGCAACGCACACACAGGGAGGAGATGGCAGAGAGAACGCACTCCCCTGAAAACTCCCCTTGAATTCCTCCAGACTCAGAAAATGTAAAAGTTCACTTTTTGGAGATCCATAGAAAAAGGGTGAAAATGAATTTTGTTTTGCCACAGCATGGATTCGAACACGCGACCATCCGCATCCAGGGGAGAGCGTTTTTTTTTTTTTATTATTCATTATCAAAATGTTTTCACACAGATTAAACAAACACTCACATTGCATAACAAATCCCCCAAAAAGAAGAGGACCCCAATGCATTTAATACAAAGTATACATCACAGTCCTATCTTGTCTTTCACTTCCCCGACATCCCTAATCCACCATTCTTTTACATTTATTCCCCTTTCACAGGTCATCATTCCTTATTTTTCAAAATTATACTTAAGCTTTCCATCATTCACTTCTATCAGTGTACAACCATCAACATGTTCTTTCATGAACATCTCATTATCTTTGTACACATATAACATTCCAACAACCCTCATTATATTCCTCTTCATAATTCCCCACACTCCATCCACTCTCCCCTCATAGTGTGCTACATTCCTTCTTATTTTCACCGCATATCTTGCCTGGCTTAAACATAGATTTAACATATCAACATTGCACCCATCCCTTCTCCCACTCAACCCAAACAACCACAATTCTTTCCACTCTAGACATTTTAACACCCCTTCATCCCAGCACCTGCATATCAATTCTTTTATTTTCCCAAAGAACCCCCTTAATTCCCCACACTCAAAAAACTCATGCATACAATTCTCCACTCCCACCTTACACACATCACATTCTCTCTTAACCTCTTTGTCAAACATACTTATTATTAAATTGTTGAACACCCTGTTGTGCCTTAAACAGAAATCAAAGTGCTCACCCTCCACACTATTCCCTTTCACTCTCAGATTCACCCACATCTTTTTCACATCCATTCCCCCCATCACCTTTTCCCATACCTTTTCTGATGCTGGTCTCCTTGCATCCCCCTTCCCAAGGGTTTTGTATATCCTTTTCGTGCTAAGGTCTCCCAGCTTCACCCCTTCACCCACATATAGCGCTACCTCACTTTCGCCCCCTCCCACCTTCTTGCTCTCCACCATCCTCCTCCATTCCACCGGCATCCCCTCTTTGATGCTCTCCATCATGCCTTCTGCTGTCCTTCCCCCCATTAACAGATTATTTTCCCTTGTCCCATCAACAATAACTTGAGCCCTCATGAACCCCGGAACATACTCATAGACTAGGTCTCTTATTACCCTAAATCCAGCCCTCCACATTGGTAAATTAAATAAAACTTCGCCCTCTTTCATTATCCTATAGTTTTGGAATACGGGTTGTTTCCATACCTGCTGCGCATTCTCACATTCATACTTCACATTCCCCAAGAACTCTCCCCACGCATTCATCACCTCCCTTTGAAAATCATTCATTCCATTCATCCACCCTTTCTTAAAGCGCATAAATATCCCACTGTCCCCACACCCCCCTCCTTTATTTATACTGTCTCTCAAAAATTCTTTCCACACATGCTTATTTCCCTTATTTAGATATTTTATCATCGTTTTGACCCTCATTGCTTTCATCTTCCTTTCCACATTTATTAGTTTTAGCCCCCCATCTTTATAGTCATTCTCTAGAACCTCCCTAGCTATCCTCACTCCCTTCCCCTCCCACATGAACTCACTCACTATTTTATTTACCTCTTTTATTACTCTGTCTGGCACCTCCATTACACTCATTACATAAACTAGCTTGCTCATGATGAGACCATTTACTACTATAACTTTCCCCCTCAGTTTTAACCTCCTCAGTTTCCAGAAGCTTAGGGTCTTTTTTAAACTACCCACCACTCCCTCATATTGCACATCCCTCCCCTCTCTGTCCTTCAAACCCACATTAATACCCAGTACCCTAATATATTCCTTATTCTCTTTTAAACCTAACTCCTCTCTCCCTACATCACCATTTCCCAGCACCATGTACTCTGACTTTTCCATATTAATTTTAGCCCCTGAAGCTCTTCCATATATCTCCACACTCTCTAAGACCCCTCTTACACTTTCCATGTCTCTTACGGTGATTGTATTATCATCCGCATATTGGAATACTACACTTATCCCTCCCCCCGGCACCATCACCCCCTTTACCCTCTCATTCTGTTGTAGCAAAGCCGCAAGGGGCTCCGCTGATAATGCATAGAGCATCGCCGATAGAGGGCATCCCTGCCGGACGGATCTCCCTAACTTAAATACATTTGTGATGATCCCATTAACCTTAACGCAACTCATGGCTTTCCTATATATTCTCCTTATCCACCCAACAAACCCCCTCCCAAACCCTGCTTTTACCAAAACCCTGAATAAATAAACGTGATTAACCCTATCGAACGCCTTGTTCAGATCTAAGCTTACCAACACCCCTCCTTCTCCACCCTTCATATGATTTACCGTGTCCCTAATACTACAAACTGTGTCACATATATCCCTTCCAGGAATACTATATGCCTGGGTGCTCCCCACCACCGCACCAATAACCCTCTTCATTCTATTGGATAGCACCCGTGCCATAATCTTATAATCCCCATTCAACATACTTAACGGCCTATAGTTCCCTAATTTATCCCTACTACCCTTTTTGTACAATATGCTAATCACCCCTGTTGATAATCCGTCCGGCAGTTCATCCTTCTCTTCGAAGCTCTTAAACAACTCCTTCAACATTGGGACTAGCACAGCCTTAAATTCCATGTAGAACTCTGCAGTTAGGCCATCTAGTCCCGGGCTTTTATTTTTGCCCATGCCATCTATTGCTGCCTCTATTTCCTCTTTTCCCATCTCCCCTTCGCACAACTCTCTTCCCTCTTCTGTCAACACCGCCCTCATGCTCCCCAGAGTCTTTTCCAGGCTCTCTTTTTCATTAACTTCCTCCTGGAAGAGCTCTCTATAAAACTCTTCCACCCTCTTAACTATCCCTACTAAGTCTTTAATAATCTCACCCCCCTTACCCTCTATCTGCCTAATCTGATTGTTCCCCTGCTTCCTATTCTCCATCCCTAAGAAAAAACCTGTACATTTTTCCCCTTCAACTAAATATCTTGCCCTACTCCTGACGATTGCCGCCATACACCTCTCTCTTTCCACTATCCCTAACTCATCCCTAAGACTATTGTAGACCCCTAAATCTCTCCCTACCTCTCCCTCTATCTTCTCTGCTTCTTTATTTAGTTCCTCTTTTAACCTCTCCTCCCTCTCTCTCCCTCTTTTATTTCTTCCACAACTGAACTTTATGCTCATTTTTTTTATTTCTCTTTTTAGGCCCTCCCACCATTCTCCTTCATCCTCACCATCCATTTTCTCTTGCTTCCTTAACCATTCATTCATCATCTTTTTGTATTTCTCATCCTTAAGCAGAGCAGCGTTTAGGCACCACACCCCTCCCCCTCTTCCCTTACATCCATCATCCAGCTTGAAGCCAAGGATAACATGATCACTCAAGCTAGTCGTTGTATGTTTAAAAGTCCCCACCTTCCCACCTATCCTTCCCTTGCACAGCACCAAGTCTATCCTACTCTGCTTCAACACACCCCCCACCACCTGTTTTCTAGTATATACCCTCTCATCCAAATTCCTTTCTCTCCACACATCTCTTAAGCCGTTCTCCCTCATCAGTTTCTCCAATGCACCTCGTGAGGAGTCATTTCTATAACTCATCCCACCCGCCACATCAATCCTTCCACACCTCACATTGAAATCACCCACCACCACACAATTTCCCCCACACTTCCCATCCAGACCCTCAAAAAAACTCTTTCTTTCTTTCTCCACATTAGGCGCATGAATATTCATCAGTCTATACATTTCCCCCATATAACCAAACTCTGCAATAATCATCCTTCCTTTTCCATCATCCTCCACCTTTTTCACACTTTCCACTTTTCCCATTCTAAACAATATTGCCACCCCTATTGCATTCAAACCACCATTATTGAAAAATACCCTCCCCATCCATCCCATTATCACATCACCCACACTTTCATTGTCCCAGTGTGTCTCCTGTAGGCATATGACATCAGCTGTACATAGCAGTAAAGCCCTGTCCCTTCTGTCCTTTGTTTTTAGCCCCCGGCCATTAAATGTACATATCGTCACCATTGCATGTAAAGTTTGAAAAAAAAATTCTGTTCCCACTTGTCCTTCTTTTCCAGGCCACAGCCGTTGAAAGAAACAATCTTCACCATTGTTATTTAAAGGGGATTAGCGTTGGAGTATTCCAAAAGTTCTCCTTCAGCTCACCTTTCGCTGTCCAGTTCATCTCCACCGACTCCTTTCACATTCTTCTCCACTTGTGAACGTGTTTTCACTTTCCCTCTCACGGTTATTCCTGATGGTTTTGAGTCACCTCCTCCGACCCTCGATCCCTCTCTCCCAGGCGTCATCGGACTCCTACTCCGTCCCCTGGTCCTCGGAACCTCGACCCGCTCCTCGATCTCCTGCTCTCCCACCGTCACCTCTATGATTTCGTCATCGTCCTTCAAGAGCAACGTAATTTCATCTTCCACTCTCTGCTCCCCCACCTTCTCCGCTTCTTCTCTCTCCTCCACCACCATCACCGATCCTCCTCTCTCCTCCACCGCCGTCACCTCCTCCTTCTTCTCCACACCTTCGCCGTTCGGACTTTTCTTTCTCTCCGTCTTTGTTTTCTTCTTTTTCACCTTCCCTTTCCCCACTGTCTGTGTCCCCTCATTTCCCTCCTCCGCTACCCCCTCATGTTGTCTTTTCTTCCCTCCTTCCTTCTGTTCCCCCCCTATTTCTTTCTGCCCCACCGCCACCACCACTACCTTCTCTCCCTCTATCACTTCCTCAGCCTCCTCATCCTCCCCCCCCCCTCTTCTTTATCCACCTCTTCCACCTCCTGCTCCGCTTCCTCCTCCACATTGTACCTCTCCCTCTCCCCCTCCTTTTCAGGCCTGGCCTGTTCTCTCCTTCTCACCCTCTCTTCCCCAGCACAATCCCTCGCAAAATGCCCAACACCCCCACACCTGTAACATTTTATCTCCGGACACTCCCTAAAAATGTGCCCCGCCCTTAGACAGTTTCTGCACACCGCCACCTGTCTGTCATGTATGACCCTTACGTATTCTGCCCCCCCCTCCACTCTAAATTGTGTCGAGTACGGCAGTGATGTTACCTTCTCATTAAGAGAAACTTTGAGGAAGCGTGTCCCGTCCGCTATCCTCATCCCCTCCCTGGTGTTCTTTACATAACGTCTTTTGATGGGCGAAACCGCCTTAACCCCCCACTCAAACAGCCTCCTCAGGATCTGGTCATCCTCGATATATATCGGCATGTACATAAAGGACACCATCACCTCCATCGCAGTTAACTCCTCTGCCTTTATAACCACCCCCTTCACCCTCAGCCCCTCCAGCAATCTCTTCTTTCCCTCCACATATCTCATTGTCACCTCATACCTTTCCCCCTTCAGCCTGCATCCCAGCACCTCCCCACACTCATCCTGTATTTCACACAGCATGTCCAACATTGTAATCTTTCCCAAGCCCCCCTCCACCGTCACCGCCAGTGTCAGATCCGCCCGGTAACTAATGTCCTCATTCCCTTCTCCCACCCTTCCCCCCCTCTCTTTTACTTGGCTACTGCCCTGTTTCAAACTGTTTCTCTCTTTTTCTCCGTCCGTTTTCTTTCTTTGTCCAGGACCCTCCTCTTTCCTTCCGTCGTCTCCATTCACGAACTTTTGTCCTTCTCCCGTGTTCTCCCGGCTTTCCTCCTCTTCTGTTCTTCTCTGCGCACTCTCCTGTGCATTTTCTGACCCTCCGCTTGTCTTTAGAGCCTCGCCGCTCTTCCCTGCGCGTTCCTTAATGCCTCCGCTGCTATTCCTCGCGCCCTCTTCCGGGTTCTGTTCCGCTCCGCAATGTCCTCCTCCCAGTCTCTTTGAAGCCGTTGTTGTGCTTGTTCCGGATTGAAATGCACCCATCTCCTCTTCTCTCTCCATAATTCCCTTCTTTCCAGCCTTTCCTTTCATTAGTCCGGCTTTTTCCGCCTCTCTTTCCTCCCGGCTCCTCTCATCCAGCTTCCTCTCCAGCAGCAGCTTCGCTTTCTCCTCTTCATTCCTTATATTTCCCATCATGCAGGCCGCCTCTCTTACATCCTTTCCTTGTGTAGAGCCCTCAGTATCCGTCTGCATTGTCGGTTTTCCTCCCGTTTCTCCAGCATGCTCCGCTGCATTCAGCTCGGCTTCTCCCGCTTTCTTCGCCGCCCCCCGCATTCCAGACATTCCAGACATTCCAGGATTCACGTCCTTATTCTCCGTTCTTTTCTCCATTTTCTCCACAACGCACCTTCAATGTTTGTCCCCCCAGACAGCTGAGCTGTTTGGGGGGGGGTTTTGCCGGAAAAGATTGCGATTAAAACGCTTGTTTTAAACACTTTGTCCCGTTTCCTCAGCAAACAATTGACCTGCTTCCTCCAGCACTCTCGCTGCGTTCGCGCTGTTGCTCCTCGTATTTTCTCCTCTGATGTTCACAAAACACGGTTTGAAAGTATCCCCCCCAACAGCAGAGATGTTTGGGGGGCTGTTTGTCCAAAAATAAAGTGCAAAAACCGTCTTATTTGCTCCACTTTGTCCAAATTCGTCCCAAACTTTTGCGTCCACACATACACTGCTCACTCTCAATGCGCTCCTAGCGGGCGTGATCAGAGCGTTAACGCAGTGAGCCACTGGACCTGAGTACTCAAACATGCCTACTTGTGCAGCTTAGACACTCTGAATTCACTAAATGTACAACTTGTCTCCATCAAAATGAACAAATGAGACATGAAATAACATCTACAGATCAAGACGAAGCGAATGAAAGTGGTCCCAGCCTCGTAGCTGTGAACAGTTGTGATCGCAGGAAAATGCTGTTTCAAAGATTTCTCAGTAGCCTATATCTCCGGGACATTTCCCTGGCTTTACCACCGTTGCAATGGACAAACGAGACATGAAATAACATCAACAGATCAAGACGAAGCGAATGGAAGTACCCCCGGAGTCATAGCATGTGTAAATCGAGACGAAAGATCTCTCTCTCCCCCGCCTGCTTGCGAGGGGGAGGGGCAGTTTACACACACACGCAGCTGCTGCATGCAGCAACGCACACACAGGGAGGAGATGGCAGAGAGAACGCACTCCCCTGAAAACTCCCCTTGAATTCCTCCAGACTAAGAAAATGTCAAAGTTCACTTTTTGGAGATCCATAGAAAAAGGGTGAAAATGAATTTTGTTTTGCCACAGCATGGATTCGAACACGCGACCAACCGCATCCAGGGGAGAGCGTTAACGCAGTGAGCCACTGGACCTGAGTACTCAAACATGCCTACTTGTGCAGCTTAGACACTCTGAATTCACTAAATGTACAACTTTTCTCCATCAAAATGAACAAATGAGACATGAAATAACATCTACAGATCAAGACGAAGCGAATGGAAGTGGTCCCAGCCTCGTAGCTGTGAACAGCTGTGATCGCAGGAAAATGCTGTTTCAAAGATTTCTCAGTAGCCTATATCTCCGGGACATTTCCCTGGCTTTACCACCGTCACAATGGACAAACGAGACATGAAATAACATCAACAGATCAAGACGAAGCGAATGGAAGTACCCCCGGAGTCATAGCATGTGTAAATCGTTAGCCTCGGTTAGCTCATTGGTTAGCCTCAGTTAGCTCATTGGTTAGCCTGGGTTAGCTCATTGGTTAGCTTCAGTTAGCTCATTGGTTAGCCTCGGTTAGCTCATTGGTTAGCCTGGGTTAGCTCATTCCTCGGTTAGCTCATTGGTTAGCATGGGTTAGCTTCAGTTAGCTCATTGGTTAGCCTCGGTTAGCTCATTGGTTAGCATCAGTTAGCTCATTGGTTAGCCTCAGTTAGCTCATTGGTTAGCCTCGGTTAGCTCATTGGTTAGATGCAGTTAGCTCATTGGTTAGCCTGGGCTAGCTCATTGGTTAGCCTGGGTTAGCTCATTGGTTAGCCTGGGTAAGCTCATTGGTTAGCTTCAGTTAGCTCATTGGTTAGCCTCGGTTAGCTCATTGGTTAGCCTGGGTTAGCTCATTGGTTAGCATCAGTTAGCTCTCTGGTTAGCATCAGTTAGCTCTCTGGTTAGCATCAGTTAGCTCTTTGGTTAGCCTCAGTTAGCTCATTGGTTAGCCTGGGTTAGCTCATTCCTCAGTTAGCTCATTGGTTAGCTTCAGTTAGCTCATTGGTTAGCCTGGGTTAGCTCATTGGTTAGCCTCAGTTAGCTCATTGGTTAGCCTGGGTTAGCTCATTGGTTAGCTTCAGTTAGCTCATTGGTTAGCCTCGGTTAGCTCAATGGTTAGCCTGCGTTAGCTCATTGGTTAGCTTCAGTTAGCTCATTGGTTAGCCTGGTTTAGCTCATTGGTTAGCCTGGGTTAGCTCATTGGTTAGCCTGGGTTAGCTCATTGGTTAGCTTCAGTTAGCTCATTGGTTAGCCTCGGTTAGCTCATTGGTTAGCCTGGGTTAGCTCATTGGTTAGCTTCAGTTAGCTCATTGGTTAGCCTCGGTTAGCTCATTGGTTAGCCTGGGTTAGCTCATTCCTCGGTTAGCTCATTGTTTAGCCCTGGTTAGCTTCAGTTAGCTCATTGGTTAGCCTCGGTTAGCTCATTGGTTAGCATCAGTTAGCTCATTGGTTAGCCTTGGTTAGCTCATTGGTTAGCTTCAGTTAGCTCATTGGTTAGCCTGGGCTAGCTCATTGGTTAGCCTGGGTTAGCTCATTGGTTAGCATCAGTTAGATCATTGGTTAGCTTCAGTTAGCTCATTGGTTAGCTTCAGTTAGCTCATTGATTAGAGAGAACGCACTCCCCTGAAAACTCCCCTTGAATTCCTCCAGACTCAGAAAATGTAAAAGTTCACCTTTTGGAGATCCATAGAAAAAGGGTGAAAATGTTTGTTTTTTTGCCACATCATGGATTCGAATACGCGACCAACCACATCCAGGGACTAGCGTTAACGCAGTGAGCCACTGGACCTGAGTACTCAAACATGCCTACTTGTGCAGCTTAGACACTCTGAATTCACTAAATGTACAACTTTTTATCCATCAAAATGAACAAATGAGACATGAAATAACATCTACAGATCAAGACGAAGCGAATGGAAGCGGTCCCAGCCTCGTAGCTGTGAACAGCTGTGATCGCAGGAAAATGCTGTTTCAAAGATTTCTCAGTATATCTCCGGGACATTTCCCTGGCTTTACCACCGTCACAATGGACAAACGAGACATGAAATAACATCAACAGATGAAGACGAAGCGAATGGAAGTAACCCCGGAGTCATAGCATGTGTAAATCGAGACGAAATATCTCTCTCTCCCCCGCCTGCTTGCGAGGGGGAGGGGCAGTTTACACACACACGCAGCTGCTGCATGCAGCAACGCACACACAGGGAGGAGATGGCAGGGGAGGGGCAGTTTACACACACACGCAGCTGCTGCATGCAGCAACGCACACACAGGGAGGAGATGGCAGAGAGAACGCACTCCCCTGAAAACTCCCCTTGAATTCCTCCAGACTCAGAAAATGTAAAAGTTCACTTTTTGGAGATCCATAGAAAAAGGGTGAAAATGAAAAAAAGTATGCCACAGCATGGATTTGAACACGCGACCAACCGCATCCAGGGGCGAGCGTTAACGCAGTGAGCCACTGGACCTGAGTACTCAAACATGCCTGCTTGTGCATCTTAGACACTCTGAATTTACTAAATGTAGGCCTACAACTTTTTCTCAATCAAAATGAACAAATGAGACATGAAATAACATCTACAGATCAAGATGAAGCGGTCCCAGCCTCGTAGCTGTGAACAGCTGTGATTGCAGGAAAATGCTGTTACAAAGATTTCTCAGTATATCTCCGGGACATTTCCCTGGCTTTACCACCGTCACAATGGACAAACGAGACATGAAATAACATCAACAGATCAAGACGAAGCGAATGGAAGTACCCCCGGAGTCATAGCATGTGTAAATCGTTAGCCTCGGTTAGCTCATTGGTTAGCCTCAGTTAGCTCATTGGTTAGCCTGGGTTAGCTCATTGGTTAGCTTCAGTTAGCTCATTGGTTAGCCTCGGTTAGCTCATTGGTTAGCCTGGGTTAGCTCATTCCTCGGTTAGCTCATTGGTTAGCCTGGGTTAGCTTCAGTTAGCTCATTGGTTAGCCTCGGTTAGCTCATTGGTTAGCATCAGTTAGCTCATTGGTTAGCCTCAGTTAGCTCATTGGTTAGCCTCGGTTAGCTCATTGGTTAGATGCAGTTAGCTCATTGGTTAGCCTGGGCTAGCTCATTGGTTAGCCTGGGTTAGCTCATTGGTTAGCCTGGGTAAGCTCATTGGTTAGCTTCAGTTAGCTCATTGGTTAGCCTCGGTTAGCTCATTGGTTAGCCTGGGTTAGCTCATTGGTTAGCATCAGTTAGCTCATTGGTTAGCCTCAGTTAGCTCATTGGTTAGCCTCGGTTAGCTCATTGGTTAGCTTGGGTTAGCTCATTGGTTAGCCTGGGTTAGCTCATTGGTTAGCTTCAATTAGCTCATTGGTTAGCCTCGGTTAGCTCATTGGTTAGCCTGGGTTAGCTCATTCCTCGGTTAGCTCATTGGTTAGCCTGGGTTAGCTTCAGTTAGCTCATTGGTTAGCCTCAGTTAGCTCATTGGTTAGCATCAGTTAGCTCATTGATTAGCCTCAGTTAGCTCATTGGTTAGCCTCGGTTAGCTCATTGGTTAGATTCAGTTAGCTCATTGGTTAGCCTGGGCTAGCTCATTGGTTAGCCTGGGTTAGCTCATTGGTTAGCCTGGGTTAGCTCATTGGTTAGCTTCAGTTAGCTCATTGGTTAGCCTCGGTTAGCTCATTGGTTAGCCTGTGTTAGCTCATTGGTTAGCATCAGTTAGCTCTCTGGTTAGCATCAGTTATCTCTTTGGTTAGCCTCAGTTAGCTCATTGGTTAGCCTGGGTTAGCTCATTCCTCAGTTAGCTCATTGGTTAGCTTCAGTTAGCTCATTGGTTAGCCTGGGTTAGCTCATTGGTTAGCCTCAGTTAGCTCATTGGTTAGCCTGGGTTAGCTCATTGGTTAGCCTCAGTTAGCTCATTGGTTAGCCTGGGTTAGCTCATTGGTTAGCTTCAGTTAGCTCATTGGTTAGCCTCGGTTAGCTCATTGGTTAGCCTGGGTTAGCTCATTCCTCGGTTAGCTCATTGGTTAGCCTGGGTTAGCTTCAGTTAGCTCATTGGTTAGCCTCGGTTAGCTCATTGGTTAGCATCAGTTAGCTCATTGGTTAGCCTCAGTTAGCTCATTGGTTAGCCTCGGTTAGCTCATTGGTTAGATGCAGTTAGCTCATTGGTTAGCCTGGGCTAGCTCATTGGTTAGCCTGGGTTAGCTCATTGGTTAGCCTGGGTAAGCTCATTGGTTAGCTTCAGTTAGCTCATTGGTTAGCCTCGGTTAGCTCATTGGTTAGCCTGGGTTAGCTCATTTGTTAGCATCAGTTAGCTCATTGGTTAGCCTCAGTTAGCTCATTGGTTAGCCTCGGTTAGCTCATTGGTTAGCCTGGGTTAGCTCATTGGTTAGCCTGGGTTAGCTCATTGGTTAGCTTCAATTAGCTCATTGGTTAGCCTCGGTTAGCTCATTGGTTAGCCTGGGTTAGCTCATTCCTCGGTTAGCTCATTGGTTAGCCTGGATTAGCTTAAGTTAGCTCATTGGTTAGCCTCAGTTAGTTCATTGGTTAGCATCAGTTAGCTCATTGATTAGCCTCAGTTAGCTCATTGGTTAGCCTCGGTTAGCTCATTGGTTAGATTCAGTTAGCTCATTGGTTAGCCTGGGCTAGCTCATTGGTTAGCCTGGGTTAGCTCATTGGTTATTCTGGGTTAGCTCATTGGTTAGCTTCAGTTAGCTCATTGGTTAGCCTCGGTTAGCTCATTGGTTAGCCTGGGTTAGCTCATTGGTTAGCATCAGTTAGCTCTCTGGTTAGCATCAGTTAGCTCTTTGGTTAGCCTCAGTTAGCTCATTGGTTAGCCTGGGTTAGCTCATTCCTCAGTTAGCTCATTGGTTAGCTTCAGTTAGCTCATTGGTTAGCCTGGGTTAGCTCATTGGTTAGCCTCAGTTAGCTCATTGGTTAGCCTGGGTTAGCTCATTGGTTAGCTTCAGTTAGCTCATTGGTTAGCCTCAGTTAGGTCAATGGTTAGCCTGCGTTAGCTCATTGGTTAGCTTCAGTTAGCTCATTGGTTAGCCTGGGTTAGCTCATTGGTTAGCCTGGGTTAGCTCATTGGTTAGCCTGGGTTAGCTCATTGGTTAGCTTCAGTTAGCTCATTGGTTAGCCTGGGTTAGCTCATTGGTTAGCCTGGGTTAGCTCATTGGTTAGCTTCAGTTAGCTCATTGGTTAACCTCGGTTAGCTCATTGGTTAGCCTGGGTTAGCTCATTCCTCGGTTAGCTCATTGTTTAGCCCTGGTTAGCTTCAGTTAGCTCATTGGTTAGCCTCAGTTAGCTCATTGGTTAGCATCAGTTAGCTCATTGGTTAGCCTCAGTTAGCTCATTGGTTAGCCTTGGTTAGCTCATTGGTTAGCTTCAGTTAGCTCATTGGTTAGCCTGGGCTAGCTCATTGGTTAGCCTGGGTTAGCTCATTGGTTCGCATCAGTTAGCTCATTGGTTAGCTTCAGTTAGCTCATTGGTTAGCTTCAGTTAGCTCATTGGTTAGAGAGAACGCACTCCCCTGAAAACTCCCCTTGAATTCCTCCAGACTCAGAAAATGTAAAAGTTCACCTTTTGGAGATCCATAGAAAAAGGGTGAAAATGTTTGTTTTTTTGCCACAGCATGGATTCGAATACGCGACCAACCGCATCCAGGGACGAGCTTTAACGCAGTGAGCCACTGGACCTGAGTACTCAAACATGCCTACTTGTGCAGCTTAGACACTCTGAATTCACTAAATGTACAACTTTTTCTCCATCAAAATGAACAAATGAGACATGAAATAACATCTACAGATCAAGACGAAGCGAATGGAAGCGGTCCCAGCCTCGGAGCTGTGAACAGCTGTGATCGCAGGAAAATGCTGTTACAAAGATTTCTCAGTATATCTCCGGGACATTTCCCTGGCTTTACCACCGTCACAATGGACAAACGAGACATGAAATAACATAAACAGATCAAGACGAAGCGAATGGAAGTACCCCCGGAGTCATAGCATGTGTAAATCGAGACGAAAGATCTCTCTCTCCCCCGCCTGCTTGCGAGGGGGAGGGGCAGTTTACACACACACGCAGCTGCTGCATGCAGCAACGCACACACAGGGAGGAGATGGCAGAGAGAACGCACTCCCCTGAAAACTCCCCTTGAATTCCTCCAGACTCAGAAAATGTAAAAGTTCACTTTTTGGAGATCCATAGAAAAAGGGTGAAAATGATTTTTTTTCTGCCACAGCATGGATTCGAACATGCGAACAACCGCATTCAGGGGCGAGCGTTAACGCAGTGAGCCACTGGACCTGAGTACTCAAACATGCCTACTTGTGCAGCTTAGACACTCTGAATTCACTAAATGTACAACTTTTTCTCCATCAAAAAGAACAAATTATACATGAAATAACATCTACAGATCAAGACGAAGCGAATGGAAGCGGTCCCAGCCTCGTAGCTGTGAACAGCTGTGATCGCAGGAAAATGCTGTTTCAAAGATTTCTCAGTATATCTCCGGGACATTTCCCTGGCTTTACCACCGTCACAATGGACAAACGAGACATGAAATAACATCAACAGATCAAGACGAAGCGAATGGAAGTACCCCCGGAGTCATAGCATGTGTAAATCGCTAGCCTCGGTTAGCTCATTGGTTAGCCTCAGTTAGCTCATTGGTTAGCCTGGGTTAGCTCATTGGTTAGCTTCAGTTAGCTCATTGGTTAGCATCGGTTAGCTCATTGATTAGCCTGGGTTAGCTCATTCCTCGGTTAGCTCATTGGTTAGCATGGGTTAGCTTCAGTTAGCTCATTGGTTAGCCTCGGTTAGCTCATTGGTTAGCATCAGTTAGCTCATTGGTTAGCCTCAGTTAGCTCATTGGTTAGTCTCGGTTAGCTCATTTGTTAGATGCAGTTAGCTCATTGGTTAGCCTGGGCTAGCTCATTGGTTAGCCTGGGTTAGCTCATTGGTTAGCCTGGGTAAGCTCATTGGTTAGCTTCAGTTAGCTCATTGGTTAGCCTCGGTTAGCTCATTGGTTAGCCTGGGTTAGCTCATTTGTTAGCATCAGTTAGCTCATTGGTTAGCCTCAGTTAGCTCATTGGTTAGCCACGGTTAGCTCATTGGTTAGCCTGGGTTAGCTCATTGGTTAGCTTCAATTAGCTCATTGGTTAGCCTCGGTTAGCTCATTGGTTAGCCTGGGTTAGCTCATTCCTCGGTTAGCTCATTGGTTAGCCTGGGTTACCTTAAGTTAGCTCATTGGTTAGCATCAGTTAGCTCATTGATTAGCCTCAGTTAGCTCATTGGTTAGCCTGGGTTAGCTCATTGGTTAGATTCAGTTAGCTCATTGGTTAGCCTGGGCTAGCTCATTGGTTAGCCTGGGTTAGCTCATTGGTTAGCCTTTGTTAGCTCATTGGTTAGCTTCAGTTAGCTCATTGGTTAGCCTCGGTTAGCTCATTGGTTAGCCTGGGTTAGCTCATTGGTTAGCATCAGTTAGCTCTCTGGTTAGCATCAGTTAGCTCTTTGGTTAGCCTCAGTTAGCTCATTGGTTAGCCTGGGTTAGCTCATTCCTCAGTTAGCTCATTGGTTCGCTTCAGTTAGCTCATTGGTTAGCCTGGGTTAGCTCATTGGTTAGCCTCAGTTAGCTCATTGGTTAGCCTGGGTTAGCTCATTGGTTAGCTTCAGTTAGCTCATTGGTTAGCCTCGGTTAGCTCAATGGTTAGCCTGCGTTAGCTCATTGGTTAGCTTCAGTTAGCTCATTGGTTAGCCTGGGTTAGCTCATTGGTTAGCCTGGGTTAGCTCATTGGTTAGCCTGGGTTAGCTCATTGGTTAGCTTCAGTTAGCTCATTGATTAGTCTCGGTTAGCTCATTGGTTAGCCTGGGTTAGCTCATTGGTTAGCTTCAGTTAGCTCATTGGTTAGCCTCGGTTAGCTCATTGGTTAGCCTGGGTTAGCTCATTCCTCAGTTAGCTCATTGGTTAGCTTCAGTTAGCTCATTGGTTAGCTTCAGTTAGCTCATTGGTTAGCCTCAGTTAGCTCATTGGTTAGCATCAGTTAGCTTATTGGTTAGCCTCAGTTAGCTCATTGGTTAGCCTTGGTTAGCTCATTGGTTAGCTTCAGTTAGCTCATTGGTTAGCCTGGGCTAGCTCATTGGTTAGCCTGGGTTAGCTCATTGGTTAGCATCAGTTAGCTCATTGGTTAGCTTCAGTTAGCTCATTGGTTAGAGAGAACGCACTCCCCTGAAAACTCCCCTTGAATTCCTCCAGACTCAGAAAATGTAAAAGTTCACCTTTTGGAGATCCATAGAAAAAGGGTGAAAATGTTTGTTTTTTTGCCACAGCATGGATTCGAATACGCGACCAACCGCATCCAGGGACGAGCTTTAACGCAGTGAGCCACTGGACCTGAGTACTCAAACATGCCTACTTGTGCAGCTTAGACACTCTGAATTCACTAAATGTACAACTTTTTCTCCATCAAAATGAACAAATGAGACATGAAATAAAATCTACAGATCAAGACGAAGCGAATGGAAGCGGTCCCAGCCTCGTAGCTGTGAACAGCTGTGATCGAAGGAAAATGCTGTTATAAAGATTTCTCAGTATATCTCCGGGATATTTCCCTGGCTTTACCACCGTGAAAATGGACAAACGAGACATGAAATAACATAAACAGATCAAGACGAAGCGAATGGAAGTACCCCCGGAGTCATAGCATGTGTAAATCGAGACGACAGATCTCTCTCTCCCCCGCCTGTTTGCGAGGGGAGGGGCAGTTTACACACACACGCAGCTGCTGCATGCAGCAACGCACACACAGGGAGGAGATGGCAGAGAGAACGCACTCCCCTGAAAACTCCCCTTGAATTCCTCCAGACTCAGAAAATGTAAAAGTTCACTTTTTGGAGATCCATAGAAAAAAGGGTGAAAATGATTTTTTTTTTTGCCACAGCATGGATTCGAACACGCGACCAACCGCATCCAGGGGCGAGCGTTAACGCAGTGAGCCACTGGACCTGAGTACTCAAACATGCCTGCTTGTGCAGCTTAGACACTCTGAATTCACTAAATGTACAACTTTTTCTCCATCAAAATGAACAAATGAGACATGAAATAAAATCTACAGATCAAGACGAAGCGAATGGAAGCGGTCCCAGCCTCGTAGCTAAGAACAGCTGTGATCGCAGGAAAATGCTGTTAAAAAGATTTCTCAGTATATCTCCGGGACATTTCCCTGGCTTTACCACCGTCACAATGGACAAACGAGACATGAAATAACATCAACAGATCAAGACGAAGCGAATGGAAGTACCCCCGGAGTCATAGCATGTGTAAATCGAGACGAAATATCTCTCTCTCCCCCGCCTGCTTGCGAGGGGGAGGGGCAGTTTACACACACACGCAGCTGCTGCATGCAGCAACGCACACACAGGGAGGAGATGGCAGAGAGAACGCACTCCCCTGAAAACTCCCCTTGAATTCCTCCAGACTCAGAAAATGTAAAAGTTCACTTTTTGGAGATCCATAGAAAAAGGGTGAAAATGAAAAAAAGTATGCCACAGCATGGATTTGAACACGAGACCAACCGCATCCAGGGGCGAGCGTTAACGCAGTGAGCCACTGGACCTGAGTACTCAAACACGCCTACTTGTGCAGCTTAGACACTCTGAATTCACTAAATGTACAACTTTTTCTCCATCAAAATGAACGAATTATACATGAAATAACATCTACAGATCAAGACGAAGCGAATGGAAGTACCCCCGGAGTCATAGCATGTGTAAATCGAGACGAAAGATCTCTCTCTCCCCTGCCTGCTTGCGAGGGGGAGGGGCAGTTTACACACACACGCAGCTGCTGCACGCAGCAACGCACACACAGGGAGGAGATGGCAGAGAGAACGCACTCCCCTGAAAACTCCCCTTGAATTTCTCCAGACTCAGAAAATGTAAAAGTTCACTTTTTGGAGATCCATAGAAAAAGGGTGAACATGAATTTTGTTTTGCCACAGCATGGATTCGAACACGCAACCAACCGCATCCAGGGGCGAGCGTTAACGCAGTGAGCCACTGGACCTGAGTACTCAAACATGCCTGCTTGTGCAGCTTAGACACTCTGAATTCACTAAATGTACAACTTTTTCTCCATCAAAATGAACAAATGAGACATGAAATAACATCTACAGATCAAGACAAAGCGAATGGAAGCGGTCCCAGCCTCGTAGCTGTGAACAGCTGTGATCGCAGGAAAATGCTGTTCC
This sequence comes from Notothenia rossii, assembly GCF_949606895.1. Taxonomy (NCBI): domain Eukaryota; kingdom Metazoa; phylum Chordata; class Actinopteri; order Perciformes; family Nototheniidae; genus Notothenia; species Notothenia rossii. The sequence continues at coordinate 358,990 of NW_027640223.1, forward strand.
AAAGATTTCTCAGTATATCTCCGGGACTTTTCCCTGGCTTTACCACCGTCACAATGGACAAACGAGACATGAAATAACATCAACAGATCAAGACGAAGCGAATGGAAGTACCCCCGGAGTCATAGCATGTGTAAATCGAGACGAAATATCTCTCTCTCCCCCGCCTGCTTGCGAGGGGGAGGGGCAGTTTACACACACACGCAGCTGCTGCATGCAGCAACGCACACACAGGGAGGAGATGGCAGAGAGAACGCAATCCCCTGAAAACTCCCCTTGAATTCCTCCAGACTCAGAAAATGTAAAAGTTCACTTTTTGGAGATCCATAGAAAAAGGGTGAACATGAATTTTGTTTTGCCACAGCATGGATTCGAACACGCGACCAACCGCATCCAGGGGAGAGCGTTAACGCAGTGAGCCACTGGACCTGAGTACTCAAACATGCCTACTTGTGCAGCTTAGACACTCTGAATTCACTAAATGTACAACTTTTTCTCCATCAAAATGAACAAATGAGACATGAAATAACATCTACAGATCAAGACGAAGCGAATGGAAGCGGTCCTAGCCTCGTAGCTGTGAACAGCTGTGATCGCAGGAAAATGCTGTTCCAAAGATTTCTCAGTATATCTCCGGGACATTTCCCTGGCTTTACCACCGTCACAATGGATAAACGAGACATGAAATAACATAAACAGATCAAGACGAAGCGAATGGAAGTACCCCCGAAGTCATAGCATGTGTAAATCGAGACGAAATATCTCTCTCTCCCCCGCCTGCTTGCGAGGGGGAGGGGCAGTTTACACACACACACGCAGCTGCTGCATGCAGCAATGCACACACAGGGAGGAGATGGCAGAGAGAACGCACTCCCCTGAAAACTCCCCTTGAATTCCTCCAGACTCAGAAAATGTAAAAGTTCACTTTTTGGAGATCCATAGAAAAAGGGTGAAAATGAAAAAAAGTATGCCACAGCATGGATTTGAACACGAGACCAACCGCATCCAGGGGCGAGCGTTAACGCAGTGAGCCACTGGACCTGAGTACTCAAACACGCCTACTTGTGCAGCTTAGACACTCTGAATTCACTAAATGTACAACTTTTTCTCCATCAAAATGAACGAATTATACATGAAATAACATCTACAGATCAAGACGAAGCGAATGGAAGTACCCCCGGAGTCATAGCATGTGTAAATCGAGACGAAAGATCTCTCTCTCCCCTGCCTGCTTGCGAGGGGGAGGGGCAGTTTACACACACACGCAGCTGCTGCACGCAGCAACGCACACACAGGGAGGAGATGGCAGAGAGAACGCACTCCCCTGAAAACTCCCCTTGAATTCCTCCAGACTCAGAAAATGTAAAAGTTCACTTTTTGGAGATCCATAGAAAAAGGGTGAACATGAATTTTTTTTCCCCACAGCATGGATTCGAACAAGCGACCAACTGCATCCAGGGGAGAGCGTTTACGCAGTGAGCCACTGGACCTGAGTACTAAAACATAACTACTTGTGCAGCTTAGAAACTCTGAATTCACTAAATGTACAACTTTTTCTCCATCAAAATGAACAAATGAGACATGAAATAACATCTACAGATCAAGACGAAGCGAATGGAAGCGGTCCCAGCCTCGTAGCTGTGAACAGCTGTGATCGCAGGAAAATGCTGTTTCAAAGATTTCTCAGTATATCTCCGGGACATTTCCCTGGCTTTACCACCGTCACAATGGACAAACGAGACATGAAATAACATCAACAGATCAAGACGAAGCGAATGGAAGTACCCCCGGAGTCATAGCATGTGTAAATCGAGACGAAAGATCTCTCTCTCCCCCGCCTGCTTGCGAGGGGGAGGGGCAGTTTACACACACACGCAGCTGCTGCATGCAGCAACGCACACACAGGGAGGAGATGGCAGAGAGAACGCACTCCCCTGAAAACTCCCCTTGAATTCCTCCAGACTCAGAAAATGTAAAAGTTCACTTTTTGGAGATCCATAGAAAAAGGGTGAAAATGAAAAAAAGTATGGCACAGCATGGATTCGAACACGAGACCAACCGCATCCAGGGGCGAGTGTTAACGCAGTGAGCCACTGGACCTGAGTACTCAAACATGCCTGCTTGTGCAGCTTAGACACTCTGAATTCACTAAATGTACAACTTTTTCTCCATCAAAATGAACGAATTATACATGAAATAACATCTACAGATCAAGACGAAGCGAATGGAAGTACCCCCGGAGTCATAACATGTGTAAATCGAGACGAAATATCTCTCTCTCCCCTGCCTGCTTGCGAGGGGGAGGGGCAGTTTACACACACACGCAGCTGCTGCACGCAGCAACGCACACACAGGGAGGAGATGGCAGAGAGAACGCACTCCCCTGAAAACTCCCCTTGAATTTCTCCAGACTCAGAAAATGTAAAAGTTCACTTTTTGGAGATCCATAGAAAAAGGGTGAAAATGATTTTTTTTTTGCCACAGCATGGATTCGAACACGCGACCAACCGCATCCAGGGGCGAGCGTTAACGCAGTGAGCCACTGGACCTGAGTACTCAAACATGCCTGCTTGTGCAGCTTAGACACTCTGAATTCACTAAATGTACAACTTTTTCTCCATCAAAATGAACAAATGAGACATGAAATAAAATCTACAGATCAAGACGAAACGAATGGAAGCGGTCCCAGCCTCGTAGCTGTGAACAGCTGTGATCGCAGGAAAATGCTGTTATAAAGATTTCTCAGCATATCTCCGGGATATTTCCCTGGCTTTACCACCGTCACAATGGACAAACGAGACATGAAATAACATAAACAGATCAAGACGAAGCGAATGGAAGTACCCCCGGAGTCATATCATGTGTAAATCGAGACGACAGATCTCTCTCTCCCCCGCCTGTTTGCGAGGGGAGGGGCAGTTTACACACACACGCAGCTGCTGCATGCAGCAACGCACACACAGGGAGGAGATGGCAGAGAGAACGCACTCCCCTGAAAACTCCCCTTGAATTCCTCCAGACTCAGAAAATGTAAAAGTTCACTTTTTGGAGATCCATAGAAAAAGGGTGAACATGAATTTTGTTTTGCCACAGCATGGATTCGAACACGTGACCAACCGCATCCAGGGGCGAGCGTTAACGCAGTGAGCCACTGGACCTGAGTACTCAAACATGCCTACTTGTGCAGCTTAGACACTCTGAATTCACTAAATGTACAACTTTTTCTCCATCAAAATGAACAAATGAGACATGAAATAACATCTACAGATCAAGACGAAGCGAATGGAAGCGGTCCCAGCCTCGTAGCTAAGAACAGCTGTGATCGCAGGAAAATGCTGTTAAAAAGATTTCTCAGTATATCTCCGGGACATTTCCCTGGCTTTACCACCGTCACAATGGACAAACGAGACATGAAATAACATCAACAGATCAAGACGAAGCGAATGGAAGTACCCCCGGAGTCATAGCATGTGTAAATCGAGACGAAATATCTCTCTCTCCCCCGCCTGCTTGCGAGGGGGAGGGGCAGTTTACACACACACGCAGCTGCTGCATGCAGCAACGCACACACAGGGAGGAGATGGCAGAGAGAACGCACTCCCCTGAAAACTCCCCTTGAATTCCTCCAGACTCAGAAAATGTAAAAGTTCACTTTTTGGAGATCCATAGAAAAAGGGTGAAAATGAAAAAAAGTATGCCACAGCATGGATTTGAACACGAGACCAACCGCATCCAGGGGCGAGCGTTAACGCAGTGAGCCACTGGACCTGAGTACTCAAACACGCCTACTTGTGCAGCTTAGACACTCTGAATTCACTAAATGTACAACTTTTTCTCCATCAAAATGAACGAATTATACATGAAATAACATCTACAGATCAAGACGAAGCGAATGGAAGTACCACCGGAGTCATAGCATGTGTAAATCGAGACGAAAGATCTCTCTCTCCCCTGCCTGCTTGCGAGGGGGAGGGGCAGTTTACACACACACGCAGCTGCTGCACGCAGCAACGCACACACAGGGAGGAGATGGCAGAGAGAACGCACTCCCCTGAAAACTCCCCTTGAATTTCTCCAGACTCAGAAAATGTAAAAGTTCACTTTTTGGAGATCCATAGAAAAAGGGTGAAAATGATTTTTTTTTTGCCACAGCATGGATTCGAACACGCGACCAACCGCATCCAGGGGCGAGCGTTAACGCAGTGAGCCACTGGACCTGAGTACTCAAACATGCCTGCTTGTGCAGCTTAGACACTCTGAATTCACTAAATGTACAACTTTTTCTCCATCAAAATGAACAAATGAGACATGAAATAAAATCTACAGATCAAGACGAAGCGAATGGAAGCGGTCCCAGCCTCGTAGCTGTGAACAGCTGTGATCGCAGGAAAATGCTGTTATAAAGATTTCTCAGTATATCTCCGGGATATTTCCCTGGCTTTACCACCGTCACAATGGACAAACGAGACATGAAATAACATAAACAGATCAAGATGAAGCGAATGGAAGTACCCCCGGAGTCATAGCATGTGTAAATCGAGACGACAGATCTCTCTCTCCCCCGCCTGTTTGCGAGGGGAGGGGCAGTTTACACACACACGCAGCTGCTGCATGCAGCAACGCACACACAGGGAGGAGATGGCAGAGAGAACGCACTCCCCTGAAAACTCCCCTTGAATTCCTCCAGACTCAGAAAATGTAAAAGTTCACTTTTTGGAGATCCATAGGAAAAGGGTGAACATGAATTTTGTTTTGCCACAGCATGGATTCGAACACGCGACCAACCGCATCCAGGGGCGAGCGTTAACGCAGTGAGCCACTGGACCTGAGTACTCAAACATGCCTGCTTGTGCAGCTTAGACACTCTGAATTCACTAAATGCACAACTTTTTCTCCATCAAAATGAACAAATGAGACATGAAATAACATCTACAGACCAAGACGAAGCGAATGGAAGCGGTCCCAGCCTCGTAGCTGTGAACAGCTGTGATTGCAGGAAAATGCTGTTACAAAGATTTCTCAGTATATCTCCGGGACGTTTCCCTGGCTTTACCACCGTCACAATGGACAAACGAGACATGAAATAACATCAACAGATCAAGACGAAGCGAATGGAAGTACCCCCGGAGTCATAGCATGTGTAAATCGAGACGAAAGATCTCTCTCTCCCCTGCCTGCTTGCGAGGGGGAGGGGCAGTTTACACACACACGCAGCTGCTGCATGCAGCAACGCACACACAGGGAGGAGATGGCAGAGAGAACGCACTCCCCTGAAAACTCCCCTTGAATTCCTCCAGACTCAGAAAATGTAAAAGTTCACTTTTTGGAGATCCATAGAAAAAGGGTGAAAATGAAAAAAAGTATGCCACAGCATGGATTTGAACACGCGACCAACCGCATCCAGGGGCGAGCGTTAACGCAGTGAGCCACTGGACCTGAGTACTCTAACATGCCTGCTTGTGCAGCTTAGACACTCTGAATTCACTAAATGTACAACTTTTTCTCCATCAAAATGAACAAATGAGACATGAAATAACATCTACAGATCAAGACGAAGCGAATAGAAGCGGTCCCAGCCTCGTAGCTGTGAACAGCTGTGATCGCAGGAAAATGCTGTTACAAAGATTTCTCAGTATATCTCCGGGACATTTCCCTGGCTTTACCACCGTCACAATGGACAAACGAGACATGAAATAACATCAACAGATCAAGACGAAGCGAATGGAAGTACCCCCGGAGTCATAGCATGTGTAAATCGAGACGAAAGATCTCTCTCTCCCCTGCCTGCTTGCGAGGGGGAGGGGCAGTTTACACACACACGCAGCTGCTGCATGCAGCAACGCACACACAGGGAGGAGATGGCAGAGAGAACGCACTCCCCTGAAAACTCCCCTTGAATTCCTCCAGACTCAGAAAATGTAAAAGTTCACTTTTTGGAGATCCATAGGAAAAAGGGTGAAAATGAAAAAAAGTATGCCACAGCATGGATTTGAACACGCGACCAACCGCATCCAGGGGCGCGCGTTAACGCAGTGAGCCACTGGACCTGAGTACTCAAACATGCATACTTGTGCAGCTTAGACACTCTGAATTCACTAAATGTACAACTTTTTCTCCATCAAAATGAACAAATTATACATGAAATAACATCTACAGATCAAGACGAAGCGAATGGAAGCGGTCCCAGCCTCGTAGCTGTGAACAGCTGTGATCGCAGGAAAATGCTGTTTCAAAGATTTCTCAGTATATCTCCGGGACATTTCCCTGGCTTTACCACCGTCACAATGGACAAACGAGACATGAAATAACATCAACAGATCAAGACGAAGCGAATGGAAGTACCCCCGGAGTCATAGCATGTGTAAATCGAGACGAAAGATCTCTCTCTCCCCCGCCTACTTGCGAGGGGGAGGGGCAGTTTACACACACACGCAGCTGCTGCATGCAGCAACGCACACACAGGGAGGAGATGGCAGAGAGAACGCACTCCCCTGAAAACTCCCCTTGAATTCCTCCAGACTCAGAACATGTAAAAGTTCACTTTTTGGAGATCCATAGAAAAAGGGTGAAAATGATTTTTTTGTTGCCACAGCATGGATTCGAACACGCGACCAACCGCATCCAGGGGCGAGCGTTAACGCAGTGAGCCACTGGACCTGAGTACTCAAACATGCCTGCTTGTGCAGCTTAGACACTCTGAATTCACTAAATGTACAACTTTTTCTCCATCAAAATGAACAAATGAGACATGAAATAACATCTACAGATCAAGACGAAGCGAATGGAAGCGGTCCCAGCCTCGTAGCTGTGAACAGCTGTGATCGCAGGAAAATGCTGTTACAAAGATTTCTCAGTATATCTCCGGGACATTTCCCTGGCTTTACCACCGTCACAATGGACAAACGAGACATGAAATAACATAAACAGATCAAGACGAAGCAAATGGAAGTACCCCCGGAGTCATAGCATGTGTAAATCGAGACGAAAGATCTCTCTCTCCCCCGCCTGCTTGCGAGGGGGAGGGGCAGTTTACACACACACGCAGCTGCTGCATGCAGCAACGCACACACAGGGAGGAGATGGCAGAGAGAACGCACTCCCCTGAAAACTCCCCTTGAATTCCTCCAGACTCAGAAAATGTAAAAGTTCACTTTTTGGAGATCCATAGAAAAAGGGTGAAAATGAAAAAAAGTATGCCACAGCATGGATTCGAACACGAGACCAACCGCATCCAGGGGCGAGCGTTAACGCAGTGAGCCACTGGACCTGAGTACTCAAACATGCCTGCTTGTGCATCTTAGACACTCTGAATTCACTAAATGTACAACTTTTTCTCAATCAAAATGAACAAACGAGACATGAAATAACATCAACAGATCAAGACGAAGCGAATGGAAGTACCCCCGGAGTCATAGCATGTGTAAATCGAGACGACAGATCTCTCTCTCCCCCGCCTGCTTGCGAGGGGGAGGGGCAGTTTACACACACACGCAGCTGCTGCATGCAGCAACGCACACACAGGGAGGAGATGGCAGAGAGAACCCACTCCCCTGAAAACTCCCCTTGAATTCCTCCAGACTCAGAAAATGTAAAAGTTCACTTTTTGGAGATCCATAGAAAAAGGGTGAAAATGAAAAAAAGTATGCCACAGCATGGATTTGAACACGCGACCAACCGCATCCAGGGGCGAGCGTTAACGCAGTGAGCCACTGGACCTGAGTACTCAAACATGCCTACTTGTGCAGCTTAGACACTCTGAATTCACTAAATGTACAACTTTTTCTCCATCAAAATGAACAAATGAGACATGAAATAACATCTACAGATCAAGACGAAGCGAATGGAAGCGGTCCCAGCCTCGTAGCTGTGAACAGCTGTGATCGCACGAAAATGCTGTTATAAAGATTTATCAGTATATCTCCGGGATAGTTCCCTGGCTTTACCACCGTCCGAATGGACAAACGAGACATGAAATAACATCAACAGATCAAGACGAAGCGAATGGAAGTACCCCCGGAGTCATAGCATGTGTAAATCGAAACGAAAGATCTCTCTCTCCCCCGCCTGCTTGCGAGGGGGAGGGGCAGTTTACACACACACGCAGCTGCTGCATGCAGCAACGCACACACAGGGAGGAGATGGCAGAGAGAACGCACTCCCCTGAAAACTCCCCTTGAATTCCTCCAGACTCAGAAAATGTAAAAGTTCACTTTTTGGAGATCCATAGAAAAAGGGTGAAAATGATTTTTTTTTTGCCACAGCATGGATTCGAACACGCGACCAACCGCATCCAGGGGCGAGCGTTAACGCAGTGAGCCACTGGACCTGAGTACTCAAACATGCCTGCTTGTGCAGCTTAGACACTCTGAATTCACTAAATGTACAACTTTTTCTCCATCAAAATGAACAAATGAGACATGAAATAACATCTACAGATCAAGACGAAGCGAATAGAAGCAGTCCCAGCCTCGTAGCTGTGAACAGCTGTGATCGCAGGAAAATGCTGTTACAAAGATTTCTCAGTATATCTCCGGGACATTTCCCTGGCTTTACCACCGTCACAATGGACAAACGAGACATGAAATAACATCAACAGATCAAGACGAAGCGAATGGAAGTACCCCCGGAGTCATAGCATGTGTAAATCGAGACGAAAGATCTCTCTCTCCCCCGCCTGCTTGCGAGGGGGAGGGGCAGTTTACACACACACGCAGCTGCTGCATGCAGCAACGCACACACAGGGAGGAGATGGCAGAGAGAACGCACTCCCCTGAAAACTCCCCTTGAATTCCTCCAGACTCAGAAAATGTAAAAGTTCACTTTTTGGAGATCCATAGAAAAAGGGTGAAAATGAAAAAAAGTATGCCACAGCATGGATTCGAACACGCGACCAACCGCATCCAGGGGCGAGCGTTAACGCAGTGAGCCACTGGACCTGAGTACTCAAACATGCCTGCTTGTGCATCTTAGACACTCTGAATTCACTAAATGTACAACTTTTTCTCAATCAAAATGAACAAATGAGACATGAAATAACATCAACAGATCAAGACGAAGCGAATGGAAGTACCCCCGGAGTCATAGCATGTGTAAATCGAGACGAAAGATCTCTCTCTCCCCCGCCTGCTTGCGAGGGGGAGGGGCAGTTTACACACACACGCAGCTGCTGCATGCAGCAACGCACACACAGGGAGGAGATGGCAGAGAGAACGCACTCCCCTGAAAACTCCCCTTGAATTCCTCCAGACTCAGAAAATGTAAAAGTTCACTTTTTGGAGATCCATAGAAAAAGGGTGAAAATGAAAAAAAGTATGCCACAGCATGGATTCGAACACGCGACCAACCGCATCCAGGGGCGAGCGTTAGTCCAGTGAGCCACTGGACCTGAGTACTCAAACATGCCTGCTTGTGCAGCTTACACACTCTGAATTCACTAAATGTACAACTTTTTCTCCATCAAAATGAACAAATGAGACATGAAATAACATCTACAGATCAAGACGAAGCGAATGGAAGCGGTCCCAGCCTCGTAGCTGTGAACAGCTGTGATCGCAGGAAAATGCTCTTACAAAGATTTCTCAGTATATCTCCGGGACTTTTCCCTGGCTTTACCACCGTCACAATGGACAAACGAGACATGAAATAACATCATCAGATCAAGACGAAGCGAATGGAAGTACCCCCGGAGTCATAGCATGTGTAAATCGAGACGACAGATCTCTCTCTACCCCGCCTGCTTGCGAGGGGGAGGGGCAGTTTACACACACACGCAGCTGCTGCATGCAGCAACGCACACACAGGGAGGAGATGGCAGAGAGAACGCACTCCCCTGAAAACTCCCCTTGAATTCCTCCAGACTCAGAAAATGTAAAAGTTCACTTTTTGGAGATCCATAGAAAAAGGGTGAAAATGAAAAAAAGTATGCCACAGCATGGATTCGAACACGCGACCAACCGCATCCAGGGGCGAGCGTTAATCCAGTGAGCCACTGGACCTGAGTACTCAAACATGCCTGCTTGTGCAGCTTAGACACTCTGAATTCACTAAATGTACAACTTTTTCTCCATCAAAATGAACAAATGAGACATGAAATAACATCTACAGATCAAGACGAAGCGAATGGAAGCGGTCCCAGCCTCGTAGCTGTGAACAGCTGTGATCGCAGGAAAATGCTGTTCCAAAGATTTCTCAGTATATCTCCGGGACTTTTCCCTGGCTTTACCACCGTCACAATGGACAAACGAGACATGAAATAACATCATCAGATCAAGACGAAGCGAATGGAAGTACCCCCGGAGTCATAGCATGTGTAAATCGAGACGAAAGATCTCTCTCTACCCCGCCTGCTTGCGAGGGGGAGGGGCAGTTTACACACACACGCAGCTGCTGCATGCAGCAACGCACACACAGGGAGGAGATGGCAGAGAGAACGCACTCCCCTGAAAACTCCCCTTGAATTCCTCCGGACTCAGAAAATGTAAAAGTTCACTTTTTGGAGATCCATAGAAAAAGGGTGAAAATGAAAAAAAGTATGCGACAGCATGGATTCGAACACGCGACCAACCGCATCCAGGGGCGAGCGTTAATCCAGTGAGCCACTGGACCTGAGTACTCAAACATGCCTGCTTGTGCAGCTTAGACACTCTGAATTCACTAAATGTACAACTTTTTCTCCATCAAAATGAACAAATGAGACATGAAATAACATCTACAGATCAAGACGAAGCGAATGGAAGCGGTCCAAGCCTCGTAGCTGTGAACAGCTGTGATCGCAGGAAAATGTTGTTACAAAGATTTCTCAGTATATCTCCGGGACTTTTCCCTGGCTTTACCACCGTCACAATGGACAAACGAGACATGAAATAACATCAACAGATCAAGACGAAGCGAATGGAAGTACCCCCGGAGTCATAGCATGTGTAAATCGAGACGAAATATCTCTCTCTCCCCCGCCTGCTTGCGAGGGGGAGGGGCAGTTTACACACACACGCAGCTGCTGCATGCAGCAACGCACACACAGGGAGGATATGGCAGAGAGAACGCACTCCCCTGAAAACTCCCCTTGAATTCCTCCAGACTCAGAAAATGTAAAAGTTCACTTTTTGGAGATCCAAAGAAAAAGGGTGAAAATGAAAAAAAGTACACCACAGCATGGATTCGAACACGCGACCAACCGCATCCAGGGGCGAGCGTTATCGCAGTGAGCCACTGGACCTGAGTACTCAAACATGCCTGCTTGTGCAGCTTAGACACTCGGAATTCAATAAATGTACAACTTTTTCTCCATCAAAATGAACAAATGAGACATGAAATAACATCTACAGATCAAGACGAAGCGAATAGAAGCAGTCCCAGCCTCGTAGCTGTGAACAGCTGTGATCGCAGGAAAATGCTGTTACAAAGATTTCTCAGTATATCTCCGGGACATTTCCCTGGCTTTACCACCGTCACAATGGACAAACGAGACATGAAATACACACAGGGAGGAGATGGCAGAGAGAACGCACTCCCCTGAAAACTCCCCTTGAATTCCTCCAGACTCAGAAAATGTAAAAGTTCACTTTTTGGAGATCCATAGAAAAAGGGTGAACATGAATTTTGTTTTGCCACAGCATGGATTCGAACACGCGACCAACCGCATCCAGGGGCGAGCGTTAACGCAGTGAGCCACTGGACCTGAGTACTCAAACATGCCTGCTTGTGCAGCTTAGACACTCTGAATTCACTAAATGTACAACTTTTTCTCCATCAAAATGAACAAATGAGACATGAAATAACATCTACAGATCAAGACGAAGCGAATGGAAGCGGTCCCAGCCTCGTAGCTGTGAACAGCTGTGATTGCAGGAAAATGCTGTTACAAAGATTTCTCAGTATATCTCCGGGACTTTTCCCTGGCTTTACCACCGTCACAATGGACAAACGAGACATGAAATAACATCAACAGATCAAGACGAAGCGAATGGAAGTACCCCCGGAGTCATAGCATGTGTAAATCGAGACGAAAGATCTCTCTCTCCCCCGCCTGCTTGCGAGGGGGAGGGGCAGTTTACACACACACGCAGCTGCTGCATGCAGCAACGCACACACAGGGAGGAGATGGCAGAGAGAACGCACTCCCCTGAAAACTCCCCTTGAATTCCTCCAGACTCAGAAAATGTAAAAGTTCACTTTTTGGAGATCCATAGAAAAAGGGTGAACATGAATTTTGTTTTGCCACAGCATGGATTCGAACACGCGACCAACCGCATCCAGGGGCGAGCGTTAATCCAGTGAGCCACTGGACCTGAGTACTCAAACATGCCTGCTTGTGCAGCTTAGACAATCTGAATTCACTAAATGTACAACTTTTTCTCCATCAAAATGAACAAATGAGACATGAAATAACATCTACAGATCAAGACGAAGCGAATGGAAGCGGTCCCAGCCTCGTAGCTGTGAACAGCTGTGATCGCAGGAAAATGCTGTTACAAAGATTTATCAGTATATCTCCGGGACTTTTCCCTGGCTTTACCACCGTCACAATGGACAAACGAGACATGAAATAACATCATCAGATCAAGACGAAGCGAATGGAAGTACCCCCGGAGTCATAGCATGTGTAAATCGAGACGACAGATCTCTCTCTACCCCGCATGCTTGCGAGGGGGAGGGGCAGTTTACACACACACGCAGCTGCTGCATGCAGCAACGCACACACAGGGAGGAGATGGCAGAGAGAACGCACTCCCCTGAAAACTCCCCTTGAATTCCTCCAGACTCAGAAAATGTAAAAGTTCACTTTTTGGAGATCAATAGAAAAAGGGTGAAAATGATTTTTTTTTTGCCACAGCATGGATTCGAACACGCGACCATCCGCATCAAGGGGAGAGCTTTAACGCAGTGAGCCACTGGACCTGAGTACTCAAACATGCCTACTTGTTCAGCTTAGAAACTCTGAATTCACTAAATGTACAACTTTTTTTCCATCAAAATGAACAAATGAGACATGAAATAACATCTACAGATCAAGACGAAGCGAATGGAAGCGGTCCCAGCCTCGTAGCTGTGAACAGCTGTGATCGCAGGAAAATGCTGTTACAAAGATTTCTCAGTATATCTCCGGGACATTTCCCTGGCTTTACCACCGTCACAATGGACAAACGAGACATGAAATAACATAAACAGATCAAGACGAAGCGAATGGAAGTACCCCCGGAGTCATAGCATGTGTAAATCGAGACGGAAGATCTCTCACTCCCCCGCCTGCTTGCGAGGGGGAGGGGCAGTTTACACACACACGCAGCTGCTGCATGCAGCAACGCACACACAGGGAGGAGATGGCAGAGAGAACGCACTCCCCTGAAAACTCCCCTTGAATTCCTCCAGACTCAGAAAATGTAGAAGTTCACTTTTTGGAGATCCATAGAAAAAGGGTGAAAATGAAAAAAAGTATGCCACAGCATGGATTCGAACACGCGAACAACCGCATCCAGGGGCGAGCGTTAATCCAGTGAGCCACTGGACCTGAGTACTCAAACATGCCTGCTTGTGCAGCTTAGACACTCTGAATTCACTAAATGTACAACTTTTTCTCCATCAAAATGAACAAATGAGACATGAAATAACATCTACAGATCAAGACGAAGCGAATGGAAGCGGTCCCAGCCTCGTAGCTGTGAACAGCTGTGATCGCAGGAAAATGCTCTTACAAAGATTTCTCAGTATATCTCCGGGACTTTTCCCTGGCTTTACCACCGTCACAATGGACAAACGAGACATGAAATAACATCATCAGATCAAGACGAAGCGAATGGAAGTACCCCCGGAGTCATAGCATGTGTAAATCGAGACGACAGATCTCTCTCTACCCCGCCTGCTTGCGAGGGGGAGGGGCAGTTTACACACACACGCAGCTGCTCCATGCAGCAACGCACACACAGGGAGGAGATGGCAGAGAGAACGCACTCCCCTGAAAACTCCCCTTGAATTCCTCCAGACTCAGAAAATGTAAAAGTTAACTTTTTGGAGATCCATAGAAAAAGGGTGAAAATGATTTTTTTTTTGCCACAGTATGGATTCGAACACGCGACCAACCGCATCCAGGGGCGAGCGTTATCGCAGTGAGCCACTTGCGAGAGGGAGGGGCAGTTTACACACACACGCAGCTGCTGCATGCAGCAACGCACACACAGGGAGGAGATGGCAGAGAGAACGCACTCCCCTGAAAACTCCCCTTGAATTCCTCCAGACTCAGAAAATGTAAAAGATCACTTTTTGGAGATCCATAGAAAAAGGTTGAAAATGAAAAAAAGAATGCCACAGCATGGATTCGAACACGCGACCAACCGCATCCAGGGGCGAGTGTTAACGCAGTGAGCCACTGGACCTGAGTACCCAAATATGCCTACTTGTGCATCTTAGACACTCTGAATTCACTAAATGTACAACTTTTTCTCCATCAAAATGAACAAATGAGACATGAAATAACATATACAGATCAAGACGAAGCGAATGGAAGCGGTCCCAGCCTCGTAGCTGTGAACAGCTGTGATCGCAGGAAAATGCTGTTACAAAGATTTCTCAGTATATCTCCGGGACATTTCCCTGGCTTTCCCACCGTCACAATGGACAAACGAGACATTAAATAACATCAACAGATCAAGACGAAGCGAATGGAAGTACCCCCGGAGTCATAGCATGTGTAAATTGAGACGAAACATCTCTCTCTCCCCCGCCTGCTTGGGAAGGGGAGGGGCAGTTTACACACACACACGCAGCTGCTGCATGCAGCAACGCACACACAGGGAGGAGATGGCAGAGAGAATGCACTCCCCTGAAAACTCCCCTTGAATTCCTCCAGACTCAGAAAATGTAAAAGTTCACTTTTTGGAGATCCATAGAAAAAGGGTGAAAATGGAAAAAAGTATTCGAAAATAGTGCCTCATAAGGCGGGTAGAGTCCTTTGAAAACTCCCCTTGAATTCCTCCAGACTCAGAAAAAGTGAAAGTTGACTTTTTGGAGATCCATAGAAAAAGGGTGAAAATGAAAAAAAGTATGCCACAGCATGGATTCGAACACGCGACCAACCGCATCCAGGGGCGAGCGTTAACGCAGTGAGCCACTGGACCTGAGTACTCAAACATGCCTACTTGTGCATCTTAGACACTCTGAATTCACTAAATGTACAACCTTTTCTCCATCAAAATGAACAAATGAGACATGAAATAACATCTCCAGATCAAGACAAAGCGAATGGAAGCGGTCCCAGCCTCGTAGCTGTGAACAGCTGTGATCGCAGGAAAATGCTGTTACAAAGATTTATCAGTATATCTCCGGGACATTTCCCTGGCTTTCCCACCGTCACAATGGACAAACGAGACATGAAATAACATCAACAGATCAAGACGAAGCGAATGGAAGTACCCCCGGAGTCATAGCATGTGTAAATCGAGACGAAACATCTCTCTCTCCCCCGCCTGCTTGCGAAGGGGAGGGGCAGTTTACACACACACACACGCAGCTGCTGCATGCAGCAACGCACACAGAGGGAGGAGATGGCAGAGAGAATGCACTCCCCTGAAAACTCCCCTTGAATTCCTCCAGACTCAGAACATGTAAAAGTTCACTTTTTGGAGATCCATAGAAAAAGGGTGAAAATGGAAAAAAGTATTCCAAAATAGTGCCTCATAAGGCGGGTAGAGTCCCTTGAAAACTCCCCTTGAATTCCTCCAGACTCAGAAAAAGTCAAAGTTGACTTTTTGGAGATCCATAGAAAAAGGGTGAAAATGAAAAAAAGTATGCCACAGCATGGACTCGAACACGCGACCAACCGCATCCAGGGGCGAGCGTTAACGCAGTGAGCCACTGGACCTGAGTACTCAAACATGCCTACTTGTGCATCTTAGAAACTCTGAATTCACTAAATGTACAACTTTTTCTCCATCAAAATGAACAAATGAGACATTAAATAACATCTACAGATCAAGACGAAGCGAATGGAAGCGGTCCCAGCCTCGTAGCTGTGAACAGCTGTGATTGCAGGAAAATGCTGTTACAAAGATTTCTCAGTATATCTCCGGGACATTTCCCTGGCTTTCCCACCGTCACAATGGACAAACAAGACATGAAATAACATCAACAGATCAAGACGAAGCGAATGGAGGTACCCCCGGAGTCATAGCATGTGTACATCGAGACGAAACATCTCTCTCTCCCCCGCCTGCTTGCGAGAGGGAGGGGCAGTTTACACACACACGCAGCTGCTGCATGCAGCAACACACACACAGGGAGGAGATGGCAGAGAGAACGCACTCCCCTGAAAACTCCCCTTGAATTCCTCCAGACTCAGAAAATGTAAAAGATCACTTTTTGGAGATCCATAGAAAAAGGTTGAAAATGAAAAAAAGAATGCCACAGCATGGATTCGAACACGCGACCAACCGCATCCAGGGGCGAGTGTTAACGCAGTGAGCCACTGGACCTGAGTACCCAAATATGCCTACTTGTGCATCTTAGACACTCTGAATTCACTAAATGTACAAGCTTTTCTCCATCAAAATGAACAAATGAGACATGAAATAACATCTCCAGATCAAGACAAAGCGAATGGAAGCGGTCCCAGCCTCGTAGCTGTGAACAGCTGTGATCGCAGGAAAATGCTGTTACAAAGATTTCTCAGTATATCTCCGGGACATTTCCCTGGCTTTCCCACCATCACAATGGACAAACGAGACATGAAATAACATCAACAGATCAAGACGAAGCGAATGGAAGTACCCCCGGAGTCATAGCATGTGTAAATCGAGACGAAACATCTCTCTCTCCCCCGCCTGCTTGCGAAGGGGAGGGGCAGTTTACACACACACACACGCAGCTGCTGCATGCAGCAACGCACACAGAGGGAGGAGATGGCAGAGAGAATGCACTCCCCTGAAAACTCCCCTTGAATTCCTCCAGACTCAGAAAATGTAAAAGTTCACTTTTTGGAGATCCATAGAAAAAGGGTGAAAATGGAAAAAAGTATTCGAAAATAGTGCCTCATAATGCGGGTAGAGTCCCTTGAAAACTCCCCTTGAATTCCTCCAGACTCAGAAAAAGTCAAAGTTGACTTTTTGGAGATCCATAGAAAAAGGGTGAAAATGAAAAAAAGTATGCTACAGCATGGATTCGAACACGCGACCAACCGCATCCAGGGGCGAGCGTTAACGCAGTGAGCCACTGGACATGAGTACTCAAACATGCCTACTTTTGCATCTTAGACACTCTGAATTCACTAAATGTACAACTTTTTCTCCATCAAAATGAACAAATGAGACATGAAATAACATCTACAGATCAAGACGAAGCGAATGGAAGCGGTCCCAGCCTCGTAGCTGTGAACAGCTGTGATCGCAGGAAAATGCTGTTCCAAAGATTTCTCAGTATATCTCCGGGACATTTTCCTGGCTTTGCCACCGTCACAATGGACAAATGAGACATGAAATAACATCAACAGATCAAGACGAAGCGAATGGAAGTACCCCCGGAGTCATAGCATGTGTAAATCGAGACGAAACATCTCTCTCTCCCCCGCCTGCTTGCGAGGGGGAGGGGCAGTTTACACACACACGCAGCTGCTGCATGCAGCAACACACACACAGGGAGGAGATGGCAGAGAGAACGCACTCCCCTGAAAACTCCCCTTGAATTCCTCCAGACTCAGAAAATGTAAAAGATCACTTTTTGGAGATCCATAGAAAAAGGGTGAAAATGGAAAAAAGTATTCGAAAATAGTGCCTCATAAGGCGGGTAGAGTCCCTTGAAAACTCCCCTTGAATTCCTCCAGACTCAGAAAAAGTCAAAGTTGACTTTTTGGAGATCCATAGAAAAAGGGTGAAAATGAAAAAAAGTATGCCACAGCATGGACTCGAACACGCGACCAACCGCATCCAGGGGCGAGCGTTAACGCAGTGAGCCACTGGACCTGAGTACTCAAACATGCCTACTTGTGCATCTTAGAAACTCTGAATTCACTAAATGTACAACTTTTTCTCCATCAAAATGAACAAATGAGACATTAAATAACATCTACGGATCAAGACGAAGCGAATGGAAGCGGTCCCAGCCTCCTAGCTGTGAACAGCTGTGATCGCAGGAAAATGCTGTTACAAAGATTTCTCAGTATATCTCCGGGACATTTCCCTGGCTTTCCCACCGTCACAATGGACAAACAAGACATGAAATAACATCAACAGATCAAGACGAAGCGAATGGAAGTACCCCCGGAGTCATAGCATGTGTAAATCGAGACGAAACATCTCTCTCTCCCCCGCCTGCTTGCGAAGGGGAGGGGCAGTTTACACACACACACACGCAGCTGCTGCATGCAGCAACGCACACAGAGGGAGGAGATGGCAGAGAGAATGCACTCCCCTGAAAACTCCCCTTGAATTCCTCCAGACTCAGAAAATGTAAAAGTTCACTTTTTGGAGATCCATAGAAAAAGGGTGAAAATGGAAAAAAGTATTCGAAAATAGTGCCTCATAATGCGGGTAGAGTCCCTTGAAAACTCCCCTTGAATTCCTCCAGACTCAGAAAAAGTCAAAGTTGACTTTTTGGAGATCCATAGAAAAAGGGTGAAAATGAAAAAAAGTATGCTACAGCATGGATTCGAACACGCGACCAACCGCATCCAGGGGCGAGCGTTAACGCAGTGAGCCACTGGACATGAGTACTCAAACATGCCTACTTTTGCATCTTAGACACTCTGAATTCACTAAATGTACAACTTTTTCTCCATCAAAATGAACAAATGAGACATGAAATAACATCTACAGATCAAGACGAAGCGAATGGAAGCGGTCCCAGCCTCGTAGCTGTGAACAGCTGTGATCGCAGGAAAATGCTGTTCCAAAGATTTCTCAGTATATCTCCGGGACATTTTCCTGGCTTTGCCACCGTCACAATGGACAAATGAGACATGAAATAACATCAACAGATCAAGACGAAGCGAATGGAGGTACCCCCGGAGTCATAGCATGTGTACATCGAGACGAAACATCTCTCTCTCCCCCGCCTGCTTGCGAGAGGGAGGGGCAGTTTACACACACACGCAGCTGCTGCATGCAGCAACACACACACAGGGAGGAGATGGCAGAGAGAACGCACTCCCCTGAAAACTCCCCTTGAATTCCTCCAGACTCAGAAAATGTAAATGATCACTTTTTGGAGATCCATAGAAAAAGGTTGAAAATGAAAAAAAGAATGCCACAGCATGGATTCGAACACGCGACCAACCGCATCCAGGGGCGAGTGTTAACGCAGTGAGCCACTGGACTTGAGTACGCAAATATGCCTACTTTTGCATCTTAGAAACTCTGAATTCACTAAATGTACAACTTTTTCTCCATCAAAATGAACAAATGAGACATTAAATAACATCTACAGATCAAGACGAAGCGAATGGAAGCGGTCCCAGCCTCGTAGCTGTGAACAGCTGTGATCGCAGGAAAATGCTGTTACAAAGATTTCTCAGTATATCTCCGGGACATTTCCCTGGCTTTCCCACCGTCAAAATGGACAAACGAGACATGAAATAACATCAACAGATCAAGACGAAGCGAATGGAAGTACCCCCGGAGTCATAGCATGTGTAAATCGAGACGAAACATCTCTCTCTCCCCCGCCTGCTTGCGAAGGGGAGGGGCAGTTTACACACACACGCAGCTGCTGCATGCAGCAACGCACACACAGGGAGGAGATGGCAGAGAGAACGCACTCCCCTGAAAACTCCCCTTGAATTCCTCCAGACTCAGAAAATGTAAAAGATCACTTTTTGGAGATCCATAGAAAAAGGGTGAAAATGGAAAAAAGTATTCGAAAATAGTGCCTCATAAGGCGGGTAGAGTCCCTTGAAAACTCCCCTTGAATTCCTCCAGACTCAGAAAAAGTCAAAGTTGACTTTTTGGAGATCCATAGAAAAAGGGTGAAAATGAAAAAAAGTATGCCACAGCATGGATTCGAACACGCGACCAACCGCATCCAGGGGCGAGCGTTAACGCAGTGAGCCACTGGACATGAGTATTCAAACATGCCTACTTTTGCATCTTAGACACTCTGAATTCACTAAATGTACAACTTTTTCTCCATCAAAATGAACAAATGAGACATGAAATAACATCTACAGATCAAGACGAAGCGAATGGAAGCGGTCCCAGCCTCGTAGCTGTGAACAGCTGTGATCGCAGGAAAATGCTGTTACAAAGATTTCTCAGTATATCTCCGGGACATTTCCCTGGCTTTGCCACCGTCACAATGGACAAACGAGACATGACATAACATCAACAGATCAAGACGAAGCGAATGGAGGTACCCCCGGAGTCATAGCATGTGTAAATCGAGACGAAACATCTCTCTCTCCCCCGCCTGCTTGCGAAGGGGAGGGGCAGTTTACACACACACGCAGCTGCTGCATGCAGCAACGCACACACAGGGAGGAGATGGCAGAGAGAACGCACTCCCCTGAAAACTCCCCTTGAATTCCTCCAGACTCAGAAAATGTAAAAGATCACTTTTTGGAGATTGTTACGTCCCAAACTAGGGGAAGAGGAATGCAACACACACCAGTATGGAATTGGTATTAATAATAAGTGTTTATTATTAAAACAGCTGTGAACAAAATTGCAGGCAAGCAGCCTGAAACAACCAAAAGGGCCAAAAGGGCACAGGTTGACAAATAACCAACTAAAGGAGGACTCAAAAAGGGGAGTCTAAAGACATACAGGGAAAATAAATACTATACTAAATAAAGAACAAAACAAAACCTCACTCTAAAAGTGGTACAACTAACACAGAGAATCTATACAACACCACAACTAAACTACAGGCAACCGTCACCGAATCCTAAACTATTCTAAACACTAACTAAGCTACTCTACACTCTAACTAACCACACAAGTTTAACCCCAGAACAGAGAGCAAGTAGCGAGAGGCATCTGTCCACATACAGAGCCTCCAGAATGAGGATTGTCCCCAAGCTTTGTAGTCATCTCCAGCAGGTGTGCGCCGGCTGTGAGCTGCGATTGGAGTGCGTCGGGCCCGGCGTGCTCCAATCGCAATCTTCAGGAGGCGGACCAGGAGATGGGAGCCAATACCGGGAGGGCAACCGCACAGCTCATTTACATAGAACACACAGCTGAAAACACTCAGACGATCAGGAAGGCAGCAGCCGTAACAGAGATCCATAGAAAAAGGGTGAAAATGAAAAAAAGTATGCCACAGCATGGATTCGAACACGCGACCAAACGCATCCAGGGGCGAGCGTTAACGCAGTGAGCCACTGGACATGAGTATTCAAACATGCCTACTTTTGCATCTTAGACACTCTGAATTCACTAAATGTACAACTTTTTCTCCATCAAAATGAACAAATGAGACATTAAATAACATCTACAGATCAAGACGAAGCGAATGGAAGCGGTCCCAGCCTCGTAGCTGTGAACAGCTGTGATCGCAGGAAAATGCTGTTACAAAGATTTCTCAGTATATCTCCGGGACATTTCCCTGGCTTTCCCACAGACACAATGGACAAACGAGACATGAAATAACATCAACAGATCAAGACGAAGCGAATGGAGGTACCCCCGGAGTCATAGCATGTGTAAATCGAGACGAAACATCTCTCTCTCCCCCGCCTGCTTGCGAAGGGGAGGGGCAGTTTACACACACACGCAGCTGCTGCATGCAGCAACGCACACACAGGGAGGAGATGGCAGAGAGAACGCACTCCCCTGAAAACTCCCCTTGAATTCCTCCAGACTCAGAAAATGTAAAAGTTCACTTTTTGGAGATCCATAGAAAAAGGGTGAAAATGGAAAAAAGTATTCGAAAATAGTGCCTCATAAGGCGGGTAGAGTCCCTTGAAAACTCCCCTTGAATTCCTCCAGACTCAGAAAAAGTCAAAGTTGACTTTTTGGAGATCCATAGAAAAAGGGTGAAAATGAAAAAAAGTATGCTACAGCATGGATTCGAACACGCGACCAACCGCATCCAGGGGCGAGCATTAACGCAGTGAGCCACTGGACATGAGTACTCAAACATGCCTACTTTTGCATCTTAGACACTCTGAATTTACTAAATGTACAACTTTTTCTACATCAAAATGAACAAATGAGACATGAAATAACATCTACAGATCAAGACGAAGCGAATGGAAGCGGTCCCAGCCTCGTAGCTGTGAACAGCTGTGATCGCAGGAAAATGCTGTTACAAAGATTTCTCAGTATATCTCCGGGACATTTCCCTGGCTTTGCCACCGTCACAATGGACAAACGAGACATGAAATAACATCAACAGATCAAGACGAAGCGAATGGAAGTACCCCCGGAGTCATAGCATGTGTAAATCGAGACGAAACATCTCTCTCTCCCCCGCCTGCTTGCGAAGGGGAGGGGCAGTTTACACACACACACGCAGCTGCTGCATGCAGCAACGCACACAGAGGGAGGAGATGGCAGAGAGAATGCACTCCCCTGAAAACTCCCCTTGAATTCCTCCAGACTCAGAAAATGTAAAAGTTCACTTTTTGGAGATCCATAGAAAAAGGATGAAAATGGAAAAAAGTATTCGAAAATAGTGCCTCATAAGGCGGGTAGAGTCCCTTGAAAACTCCCCTTGAATTCCTCCAGACTCAGAAAAAGTCAAAGTTGACTTTTTGGAGATCCATAGAAAAAGGGTGAAAATGAAAAAAAGTATGCCACAGTATGGATACGAACACACGACCAACCGCATCCAGGGGCGAGCATTAACGCAGTGAGCCACTGGACCTGAGTACTCAAACATGCCTACTTTTGCATCTTAGAAACTCTGAATTCACTAAATGTACAACTTTTTCTCCATCAAAATGAACAAATGAGACATTAAATAACATCTAAAGATCAAGACGAAGCGAATGGAAGTGGTCCCAGCCTCGTAGCTGTGAACAGCTGTGATCGCAGGAAAATGCTGTTACAAAGATTTCTCAGTATATCTCCGGGACATTTCCCTGGCTTTCCCACCGTCACAATGGACAAACGAGACATGAAATAACATCAACAGATCAAGACGAAGCGAATGGAGGTACCCCCGGAGTCATAGCATGTGTAAATCGAGACGAAACATCTCTCTCTCCCCCGCCTGCTTGCGAAGGGGAGGGGCAGTTTACACACACACGCAGCTGCTGCATGCAGCAACGCACACACAGGGAGGAGATGGCAGAGAGAACGCACTCCCCTGAAAACTCCCCTTGAATTCCTCCAGACTCAGAAAATGTAAAAGTTCACTTTTTGGAGATCCATAGAAAAAGGGTGAAAATGGAAAAAAGTATTCGAAAATAGTGCCTCATAAGGCGGGTAGAGTCCCTTGAAAACTCCCCTTGAATTCCTCCAGACTCAGAAAAAGTCAAAGTTGACTTTTTGGAGATCCATAGAAAAAGGGTGAAAATGAAAAAAAGTATGCTACAGCATGGATTCGAACACGCGACCAACCGCATCCAGGGGCGAGCATTAACGCAGTGAGCCACTGGACATGAGTACTCAAACATGCCTACTTTTGCATCTTAGAAACTCTGAATTCACTAAATGTACAACTTTTTCTCCATCAAAATGAACAAATGAGACATTAAATAACATCTACAGATCAAGACGAAGCGAATGGAAGCGGTCCCAGCCTCGTAGCTGTGAACAGCTGTGATCGCAGGAAAATGCTGTTACAAAGATTTCTCAGTATATCTCCGGGACATTTCCCTGGCTTTCCCACCGTCACAATGGACAAACGAGACATGAAATAACATCAACAGATCAAGACGAAGCGAATGGAGGTACCCCCGGAGTTATAGCATGTGTAAATCGAGACGAAACATCTCTCTCTCCCCCGCCTGCTTGCGAAGGGGAGGGGCAGTTTACACACACACGCAGCTGCTGCATGCAGCAACGCACACACAGGGAGGAGATGGCAGAGAGAACGCACTCCCCTGAAAACTCCCCTTGAATTCCTCCAGACTCAGAAAATGTAAAAGTTGACTTTTTGGAGATCCATAGAAAAAGGGTGAAAATGGAAAAAAGTATTCGAAAATAGTGCCTCATAAGGCGGGTAGAGTCCCTTGAAAACTCCCCTTGAATTCCTCCAGACTCAGAAAAAGTCAAAGTTGACTTTTTGGAGATCCATAGAAAAAGGGTGAAAATGAAAAAAAGTATGCTACAGCATGGATTCGAACACGCGACCAACCGCATTCAGGGGCGAGCGTTAACGCAGTGAGCCACTGGACATGAGTACTCAAACATGCCTACTTTTGCATCTTAAACACTCTGAATTAACTAAATCTACAACTTTTTCTCCATCAAAATGAACAAATGAGACATGAAATAACATCTACAGATCAAGACGAAGCGAATGGAAGCGGTCCCAGCCTCGTAGCTGTGAACAGCTGTGATCGCAGGAAAATGCTGTTACAAAGATTTCTCAGTATATCTCCGGGACATTTCCCTGGCTTACCCACCGTCACAATGGACAAACGAGACATGAAATAACATCAACAGATCAAGACGAAGCGAATGGAGGTACCCCCGGAGTCATAGCATGTGTAAATCGAGACGAAACATCTCTCTCTCCCCCGCCTGCTTGCGAAGGGGAGGGGCAGTTTACACACACACGGAGCTGCTGCATGCAGCAACGCACACACAGGGAGGAGATGGCAGAGAGAATGCACTCCCCTGAAAACTCCCCTTGAATTCCTCCAGACTCAGAAAATGTAAAAGTTCACTTTTTGGAGATCCATAGAAAAAGGGTGAAAATGGAAAAAAGTATTCGAAAATAGTGCCTCATAAGGCGGGTAGAGTCCCTTGAAATCTCCCCTTGAATTCCTCCAGACTCAGAAAAAGTCAAAGTTGACTTTTTGGAGATCCATAGAAAAAGGGTGAAAATGAAAAAAAGTATGCCACAGCATGGATTCGAACACACGACCAACCGCATCCAGGGGCGAGCGTTAACGCAGTGAGCCACTGGACATGAGTACTCAAACATGCCTACTTTTGCATCTTAGACACTCTGAATTAACTAAATGTACAACTTTTTCTCCATCAAAATGAACAAATGAGACATGAAATAACATCTACAGATCAATACAAAGCGAATGGAAGCGGTCCCAGCCTCGTAGCTGTGAACAGCTGTGATCGCAGGAAAATGCTGTTACAGAGATTTCTCAGTATATCTCCGGGACGTTTCCCTGGCTTTGCCACCGTCACAATGGACAAACGAGACATGAAATAACATCAACAGATCAAGACGAAGCGAATGGAGGTACCCCCGGAGTCATAGCATGTGTAAATCGAGACGAAACATCTCTCTCTCCCCCGCCTGCTTGCGAGAGGGAGGGGCAGTTTACACACACACGCAGCTGCTGCATGCAGCAACACACACACAGGGAGGAGATGGCAGAGAGAACGCACTCCCCTGAAATCTCCCCTTGAATTCCTCCAGACTCAGAAAATGTAAAAGATCACTTTTTGGAGATCCATAGAAAAAGGGTGAAAATGAAAAAAAGAATGCCACAGTATGGATACGAACACGCGACCAACCGCATCCAGGGGCGAGCATTAACGCAGTGAGCCACTGGACCTGAGTACGCAAATATGCCTACTTGTGCATCTTAGACACTATGAATTCACTAAATGTACAACCTTTTCTCCATCAAAATGAACAAATGAGACATTAAATAACATCTACAGATCAAGACGAAGCGAATGGAAGCGGTCCCAGCCTCGTAGCTGTGAACAGCTGTGATCGCAGGAAAATGCTGTTACAAAGATTTCTCAGTATATCTCCGGGACATTTCCCTGGCTTTCCCACCGTCACAATGGACAAACGAGACATGAAATAACATCAACAGATCAAGACGAAGCGAATGGAAGTACCCCCGGAGTCATAGCATGTGTAAATCGAGACGAAACATCTCTCTCTCCCCCGCCTGCTTGCGAAGGGGAGGGGCAGTTTACACACACACACGCAGTTGCTGCATGCAGCAACGCACACACAGGGAGGAGATGGCAGAGAGAATGCACTCCCCTGAAAACTCCCCTTGAATTCCTCCAGACTCAGAAAATGTAAAAGTTGACTTTTTGGAGATCCATAGAAAAAGGGTGAAAATGGAAAAAAGTATTCGAAAATAGTGCCTCATAAGGCGGGTAGAGTCCCTTGAAAACTCCCCTTGAATTCCTCCAGACTCAGAAAAAGTCAAAGTTGACTTTTTGGAGATCCATAGAAAAAGGGTGAAAATGAAAAAAAGTATGCTACAGCATGGATTCGAACACGCGACCAACCGCATCCAGGGGCGAGCGTTAACGCAGTGAGCCACTGGACATGAGTACTCAAACATGCCTACTTTTGCATCTTAGACACTCTGAATTAACTAAATGTACAACTTTTTCTACATCAAAATGAACAAATGAGACATGAAATAACATCTACAGATCAAGACGAAGCGAATGGAAGCGGTCCCAGCCTCGTAGCTGTGAACAGCTGTGATCGCAGGAAAATGCTGTTACAAAGATTTCTCAGTATATCTCCGGGACATTTCCCTGGCTTTGCCACCGTCACAATGGACAAACGAGACATGAAATAACATCAACAGATCAAGACGAAGCGAATGGAGGTACCCCCGGAGTCATAGCATGTGTACATCGAGACGAAACATCTCTCTCTCCCCCGCCTGCTTGCGAAGGGGAGGGGCAGTTTACACACACACACGCAGCTGCTGCATGCAGCAACGCACACAGAGGGAGGAGATGGCAGAGAGAATGCACTCCCCTGAAAACTCCCCTTGAATTCCTCCAGACTCAGAAAATGTAAAAGTTCACTTTTTGGAGATCCATAGAAAAAGGGTGAAAATGGAAAAAAGTATTCGAAAATAGTGCCTCATAAGGCGGGTAGAGTCCCTTGAAAACTCCCCTTGAATTCCTCCAGACTCAGAAAAAGTCAAAGTTGACTTTTTGGAGATCCATAGAAAAAGGGTGAAAATGAAAAAAAGTATTCCACAGTATGGATTCGAACACGCGACCAACCGCATCCAGGGGCGAGCATTAACGCAGTGAGCCACTGGACCTGAGTACTCAAACATGCCTACTTTTGCATCTTAGAAACTCTGAATTCACTAAATGTACAACTTTTTCTCCATCAAAATGAACAAATGAGACATGAAATAACATCTACAGATCAAGACGAAGCGAATGGAAGCGGTCCCAGCCTCGTAGCTGTGAACAGCTGTGATCGCAGGAAAATGCTGTTACAAAGATTTCTCAGTATATCTCCGGGACATTTCCCTGGCTTTCCCACCGTCACAATGGACAAACGAGACATGAAATAACATCAACAGATCAAGACGAAGCGAATGGAGGTACCCCCGGAGTCATAGCATGTGTACATCGAGACGAAACATCTCTCTCTCCCCCGCCTGCTTGCGAAGGGGAGGGGCAGTTTACACACACACGCAGCTGCTGCATGCAGCAACGCACACACAGGGAGGAGATGGCAGAGAGAACGCACTCCCCTGAAAACTCCCCTTGAATTCCTCCAGACTCAGAAAATGTAAAAGTTCACTTTTTGGAGATCCATAGAAAAAGGGTGAAAATGGAAAAAAGTATTCGAAAATAGTGCCTCATAAGGCGGGTAGAGTCCCTTGAAAACTCCCCTTGAATTCCTCCAGACTCAGAAAAAGTCAAAGTTGACTTTTTGGAGATCCATAGAAAAAGGGTGAAAATGAAAAAAAGTATGCCACAGTATGGATACGAACACGCGACCAACCGCATCCAGGGGCGAGCATTAACGCAGTGAGCCACTGGACCTGAGTACTCAAACATGCCTACTTTTGCATCTTAGAAACTCTGAATTCACTAAATGTACAACTTTTTCTCCATCAAAATGAACAAATGAGACATTAAATAACATCTACAGATCAAGACGAAGCGAATGGAAGCGGTCCCAGCCTCGTAGCTGTGAACAGCTGTGATCGCAGGAAAATGCTGTTACAAAGATTTCTCAGTATATCTCCGGGACATTTCCCTGGCTTTCCCACCGTCACAATGGACAAACGAGACATGAAATAACATCAACAGATCAAGACGAAGCGAATGGAGGTACCCCCGGAGTCATAGCATGTGTAAATCGAGACGAAACATCTCTCTCTCCCCCGCCTGCTTGCGAAGGGGAGGGGCAGTTTACACACACACGCAGCTGCTGCATGCAGCAACGCACACACAGGGAGGAGATGGCAGAGAGAACGCACTCCCCTGAAAACTCCCCTTGAATTCCTCCAGACTCAGAAAATGTAAAAGTTCACTTTTTGGAGATCCATAGAAAAAGGGTGAAAATGGAAAAAAGTATTCGAAAATAGTGCCTCATAAGGCGTGTAGAGTCCCTTGAAAACTCCCCTTGAATTCCTCCAGACTCAGAAAAAGTCAAAGTTGACTTTTTGGAGATCCATAGAAAAAGGGTGAAAATGAAAAAAAGTATGCTACAGCATGGATTCGAACACGCGACCAACCGCATCCAGGGGCGAGCGTTAACGCAGTGAGCCACTGGACATGAGTACTCAAACATGCCTACTTTTGCATCTTAGACACTCTGAATTAACTAAATGTACAACTTTTTCTACATCAAAATGAACAAATGAGACATGAAATAACATCTACAGATCAAGACGAAGCGAATGGAAGCGGTCCCAGCCTCGTAGCTGTGAACAGCTGTGACCGCAGGAAAATGCTGTTACAAAGATTTCTCAGTATATCTCCGGGACATTTCCCTGGCTTTGCCACCGTCACAATGGACAAACGAGACATGAAATAACATCAACAGATCAAGACGAAGCGAATGGAAGTACCCCCGGAGTCATAGCATGTGTAAATCGAGACGAAACATCTCTCTCTCCCCCGCCTGCTTGCGAAGGGGAGGGGCAGTTTACACACACACACGCAGCTGCTGCATGCAGCAACGCACACAGAGGGAGGAGATGGCAGAGAGAATGCACTCCCCTGAAAACTCCCCTTGAATTCCTCCAGACTCAGAAAATGTAAAAGTTCACTTTTTGGAGATCCATAGAAAAAGGGTGAAAATGGAAAAAAGTATTCGAAAATAGTGCCTCATAAGGCGGGTAGAGTCCCTTGAAAACTCCCCTTGAATTCCTCCAGACTCAGAAAAAGTCAAAGTTGACTTTTTGGAGATCCATAGAAAAAGGGTGAAAATGAAAAAAAGTATGCCACAGTATGGATACGAACACGCGACCAACCGCATCCAGGGGCGAGCATTAACGCAGTGAGCCACTGGACCTGAGTACTCAAACATGCCTACTTTTGCATCTTAGAAACTCTGAATTCACTAAATGTACAACTTTTTCTCCATCAAAATGAACAAATGAGACATTAAATAACATCTACAGATCAAGACGAAGCGAATGGAAGCGGTCCCAGCCTCGTAGCTGTGAACAGCTGTGATCGCAGGAAAATGCTGTTACAAAGATTTCTCAGTATATCTCCGGGACATTTCCCTGGCTTTGCCACCGTCACAATGGACAAACGAGACATGAAATAACATCAACAGATCAAGACGAAGCGAATGGAGGTACCCCCGGAGTCATAGCATGTGTAAATCGAGACGAAACATCTCTCTCTCCCCCGCCTGCTTGCGAAGGGGAGGGGCAGTTTACACACAAACGCAGCTGCTGCATGCAGCAACGCACACACAGGGAGGAGATGGCAGAGAGAACGCACTCCCCTGAAAACTCCCCTTGAATTCCTCCAGACTCAGAAAATGTAAAAGTTCACTTTTTGGAGATCCATAGAAAAAGGGTGAAAATGGAAAAAAGTATTCGAAAATAGTGCCTCATAAGGCGTGTAGAGTCCCTTGAAAACTCCCCTTGAATTCCTCCAGACTCAGAAAAAGTCAAAGTTGACTTTTTGGAGATCCATAGAAAAAGGGTGAAAATGAAAAAAAGTATGCTACAGCATGGATTCGAACACGCGACCAACCGCATCCAGGGGCTAGCGTTAACGCAGTGAGCCACTGGACATGAGTACTCAAACATGCCTACTTTTGCATCTTAAACACTCTGAATTAACTAAATGTACAACTTTTTCTCCATCAAAATGAACAAATGAGACATGAAATAACATCTACAGATCAAGACGAAGCGAATGGAAGCGGTCCCAGCCTCGTAGCTGTGAACAGCTGTGATCGCAGGAAAATGCTGTTACAAAGATTTCTCAGTATATCTCCGGGACATTTCCCTGGCTTTCCCACCGTCACAATGGACAAACGAGACATGAAATAACATCAACAGATCAAGATGAAGCGAATGGAGGTACCCCCGGAGTCATAGCATGTGTAAATCGAGACGAAACATCTCTCTCTCCCCCGCCTGCTTGCGAAGGGGAGGGGCAGTTTACACACACACGGAGCTGCTGCATGCAGCAACGCACACACAGGGAGGAGATGGCAGAGAGAATGCACTCCCCTGAAAACTCCCCTTGAATTCCTCCAGACTCAGAAAATGTAAAAGTTCACTTTTTGGAGATCCATATAAAAAGGGTGAAAATGGAAAAAAGTATTCGAAAATAGTGCCTCATAAGGCGGGTAGAGTCCCTTGAAAACTCCCCTTGAATTCCTCCAGACTCAGAAAAAGTCAAAGTTGACTTTTTGGAGATCCATAGAAAAAGGGTGAAAATGAAAAAAAGTATGCCACAGCATGGATTCGAACACACGACCAACCGCATCCAGGGGCGAGCGTTAACGCAGTGAGCCACTGGACATGAGTACTCAAACATGCCTACTTTTGCATCTTAGAAACTCTGAATTAACTAAATGTACAACTTTTTCTCCATCAAAATGAACAAATGAGACATGAAATAACATCTACAGATCAAGACAAAGCGAATGGAAGCGGTCCCAGCCTCGTAGCTGTGAACAGCTGTGATCGCAGGAAAATGCTGTTACAGAGATTTCTCAGTATATCTCCGGGACGTTTCCCTGACTTTGCCACCGTCACAATGGACAAACGAGACATGAAATAACATCAACAGATCAAGACGAAGCGAATGGAGGTACCCCCGGAGTCATAGCATGTGTAAATCGAGACGAAACATCTCTCTCTCCCCCGCCTGCTTGCAAAGGGGAGGGGCAGTTTACACACACACACGCAGTTGCTGCATGCAGCAACGCACACACAGGGAGGAGATGGCAGAGAGAATGCACTCCCCTGAAAACTCCCCTTGAATTCCTCCAGACTCAGAAAATGTAAAAGTTCAATTTTTGGAGATCCATAGAAAAAGGGTGAAAATGGAAAAAAGTACTCGAAAATAGTGCATCATAAGGCGGGTAGAGTCCCTTGAAAACTCCCCTTGAATTCCTCCAGACTCAGAAAAAGTCAAAGTTGACTTTTTGGAGATCCATAGAAAAGGGTGAAAATGAAAAAAAGTATGCCACAGCATGGACTCGAACACGCGACCAACCGCATCCAGGGGCCAGTGTTAACGCAGTGAGCCAATGGACCTGAGTACGCAAATATGCCTACTTGTGCATCTTAGACACTCTGAATTCACTAAATGTACAACTTTTTCTCCATCAAAATGAACAAATGAGACATGAAATAACATCTACAGATCAAGACGAAGCGAATGGAAGCGGTCCCAGTCTCGTAGCTGTGAACAGCTGTGATCGCAGGAAAATGCTGTTACAAAGATTTCTCAGTATATCTCCGGGACATTTCCCTGGCTTTCCCACCGTCACAATGGACAAACGAGACATGAAATAACATCAACAGATCAAGACGAAGCGAATGGAAGTACCCCCGGAGTCATAGCATGTGTAAATCGAGACGAAACATCTCTCTCTCCCCCGCCTGCTCGCGAAGGGGAGGGGCAGTTTACACACACACACGCAGCTGCTGCCTGCAGCAACGCACACACAGGGAGGAGATGGCAGAGAGAACGCACTCCCCTGAAAACTCCCCTTGAATTCCTCCAGACTCAGAAAATGTAAAAGATCACTTTTTGGAGATCCATAGAAAAAGGGTGAAAATGAAAAAAAGAATGCCACAGCATGGATTCGAACACGCGACCAACCGCATCCAGGGGCGAGCGTTAACACAGTGAGCCACTGGACCTGAGTACTCAAACATGACTACTTGTGCATCTTAGACACTCTGAATTTACTAAATGTACAACTTGTTCTCCATCAAAATGAACAAATGAGACATTAAATAACATCTACAGATCAAGACGAAGCGATTGGAAGCGGTCCCAGCCTCGTAGCTGCGAACAGCTGTGATCGTAGGAAAATGCTGTTACAAAGATTTCTCAGTATATCTCCGGGACATTTCCCTGGCTTTCCCACCGTCACAATGGACAAACGAGACACAAAATAACATCAACAGATCAAGACGAAGCGAATGGAAGTACCCCCGGAGTCATAGCATGTGTAAATCGAGACGAAACATCTCTCTCTCCCCCGCCTGCTTGCGAAGGGGAGGGGCAGTTTACACACACACACGCAGCTGCTGCATGCAGCAACGCACACACAGGGAGGAGATGGCAGAGAGAATGCACTCCCCTGAAAACTCCCCTTGAATTCCTCCAGACTCAGAAAATGTAAAAGTTCACTTTTTGGAGATCCATAGAAAAAGGGTGAAAATGGAAAAAAGTATTCGAAAATAGTGCCTCATAAGGCGGGTAGAGTCCCTTGAAAACTCCCCTTGAATTCCTCCAGACTCAGAAAAAGTCAAAGTTGACTTTTTGGAGATCCATAGAAAAAGGGTGAAAATGAAAAAAAGTATGCCACAGCATGGATTCGAACACGCGACCAACCGCATCCAGGGGCGAGCGTTAACGCAGTGAGCCACTGGACCTGAGTACACAAATATGCCTACTTGTGCATCTTAGACACTCTGAATTCACTAAATGTACAACTTTTTATCCATCAAAATGAACAAATGAGACATGAAATAACATCTACAGATCAAGACGAAGCGAATGGAAGCGGTCCCAGCCTCGTAGCTGTGAACAGCTGTGATCGCAGGAAAATGCTGTTCCAAAGATTTCTCAGTATATCTCTGGGACATTTCCCTAGCTTTCCCACCGTCACAATGGACAAACGAGACATGAAATAACATCAACAGATCAAGACGAAGCGAATGGAAGTACCCCCGGAGTCATAGCATGTGTAAATCGAGACGAAACATCTCTCTCTCCCCCGCCTGCTTGCGAAGGGGAGGGGCAGTTTACACACACACACGCAGCTGCTGCATGCAGCAACGCACACCCAGGGAGGAGATGGCAGAGAGAATGCACTCCCCTGAAAACTCCCCTTGAATTCCTCCAGACTCAGAAAATGTAAAAGTTCACTTTTTGGAGATCCATAGAAAAAGGGTGAAAATGGAAAAAAGTATTCGAAAATAGTGTCTCATAAGGCGGGTAGAGTCCTTTGAAAACTCCCCTTGAATTCCTCCAGACTCAGAAAAAGTCAAAGTTGACTTTTTGGAGATCCATAGAAAAAGGGTGAAAATGAAAAAAAGTATGCCACAGCATGGATTCGAACACGCGACCGACCGCATCCAGGGGCGAGCGTTAACGCAGTGAGCCACTGGACATGAGTACTCAAACACGCCTACTTGTGCATCTTAGACACTCTGAATTCACTAAATGTACAACCTTTTCTCCATCAAAATGAACAAATGAGACATGAAATAACATCTCCAGATCAAGACGAAGCGAATGGAAGCGGTCCAAGCCTCGTAGCTGTGAACAGCTGTGATCGCAGGAAAATGCTGTTACAAAGATTTCTCAGTATATCTCCGGGACATTTCCCTGGCTTTCCCACCGTCACAATGGACAAACGAGACATGAAATAACATCAACAGATCAAGACGAAGCGAATGGAGGTACCCCCGGAGTCATAGCATGTGTAAATCGAGACGAAACATCTCTCTCTCCCGCGCCTGCTTGCGAGAGGGAGGGGCAGTTTACACACACACACAGCCGCTGCATGCAGCAACGCACACACAGGGAGGAGATGGCAGAGAGAATGCACTCCCCTGAAAACTCCCCTTGAATTTCTCCAGACTCAGAAAATGTAAAAGTTCACTTTTTGGAGATCCATAGAAAAAGGGTGAAAATGGAAAAAAGTATTCGAATTTAGTGCATCATAAGGCGGGTAGAGTCCCTTGAAAACTCCCCTTGAATTCCTCCAGACTCAGAAAAAGTCAAAGTTGACTTTTTGGAGATCCATAGAAAAAGGGTGAAAATGAAAAAAAGTTTGCCACAGCATGGATTCGAACACGCGACCAACCGCATCCAGGGGCGAGCGTTAACGCAGTGAGCCACTGGACCTGAGTACACAAATATGCCTACTTGTGCATCTTAGACACTCTGAATTCACTAAATGTACAACTTTTTATCCATCAAAATGAACAAATGAGACATGAAATAACATCTACAGATCAAGACGAAGCGAATGGAAGCGGTCCCAGCCTCGTAGCTGTGAACAGCTGTGATCGCAGGAAAATGCTGTTCCAAAGATTTCTCAGTATATCTCTGGGACATTTCCCTAGCTTTCCCACCGTCACAATGGACAAACGAGACATGAAATAACATCAACAGATCAAGACGAAGCGAATGGAAGTACCCCCGGAGTCATAGCATGTGTAAATCGAGACGAAACATCTCTCTCTCCCCCGCCTGCTTGCGAAGGGGAGGGGCAGTTTACACACACACACGCAGCTGCTGCATGCAGCAACGCACACCCAGGGAGGAGATGGCAGAGAGAATGCACTCCCCTGAAAACTCCCCTTGAATTCCTCCAGACTCAGAAAATGTAAAAGTTCACTTTTTGGAGATCCATAGAAAAAGGGTGAAAATGGAAAAAAGTATTCGAAAATAGTGTCTCATAAGGCGGGTAGAGTCCTTTGAAAACTCCCCTTGAATTCCTCCAGACTCAGAAAAAGTCAAAGTTGACTTTTTGGAGATCCATAGAAAAAGGGTGAAAATGAAAAAAAGTATGCCACAGCATGGATTCGAACACGCGACCGACCGCATCCAGGGGCGAGCGTTAACGCAGTGAGCCACTGGACATGAGTACTCAAACACGCCTACTTGTGCATCTTAGACACTCTGAATTCACTAAATGTACAACCTTTTCTCCATCAAAATGAACAAATGAGACATGAAATAACATCTCCAGATCAAGACGAAGCGAATGGAAGCGGTCCAAGCCTCGTAGCTGTGAACAGCTGTGATCGCAGGAAAATGCTGTTACAAAGATTTCTCAGTATATCTCCGGGACATTTCCCTGGCTTTCCCACCGTCACAATGGACAAACGAGACATGAAATAACATCAACAGATCAAGACGAAGCGAATGGAGGTACCCCCGGAGTCATAGCATGTGTAAATCGAGACGAAACATCTCTCTCTCCCGCGCCTGCTTGCAAGAGGGAGGGGCAGTTTACACACACACACGCAGCTGCTGCATGCAGCAACGCACACACAGGGAGGAGATGGCAGAGAGAATGCACTCCCCTGAAAACTCCCCTTGAATTCCTCCAGACTCAGAAAATGTAAAAGTTCACTTTTTGGAGATCCATAGAAAAAGGGTGAAAATGGAAAAAAGTATTCGAAAATAGTGCCTCATAAGGCGGGTAGAGTCCCTTGAAAACTCCCCTTGAATTCCTCCAGACTCAGAAAAAGTCAAAGTTGACTTTTTGGAGATCCATAGAAAAAGGGTGAAAATGAAAAAAAGAATGCCACAGCATGGATTCGAACACGCGACCAACCGCATCCAGGGGTGAGCGTTAACACAGTGAGCCACTGGACCTGAGTACTCAAACATGCCTACTTGTGCATCTTAGACACTCTGAATTTACTAAATGTACAACTTTTTCTCCATCAAAATGAACAAATGAGACATTAAATAACATCTACAGATCAAGACGAAGCGAATGGAAGCGGTCCCAGCCTCGTAGCTGCGAACAGCTGTGATCGCAGGAAAATGCTGTTACAAAGATTTCTCAGTATATCTCCGGGACATTTCCCTGGCTTTCCCACCGTCACAATGGACAAACGAGACATGAAATAACATCAACAGATCAAGACGAAGCGAATGGAGGTACCCCCGGACTCATAGCATGTGTAAATCGAGACGAAACATCTCTCTCTCCCCCGCCTGCTTGCGAGGGGGAGGGGCAGTTTACACACACACGCAGCTGCTGCATGCAGCAACACACACACAGGGAGGAGATGGCAGAGAGAACGCACTCCCCTGAAAACTCCCCTTGAATTCCTCCAGACTCAGAAAATGTAAAAGATCACTTTTTGGAGATCCATAGAAAAAGGTTGAAAATGGAAAAAATTATTCGAAAATAGTGCCTCATAAGGCGGGTAGAGTCCCTTGAAAACGCCCCTTGAATTCCTCCAGGCTCAGAAAAAGTCAAAGTTGACTTTTTGGAGATCCATAGAAAAAGGGTGAAAATGAAAAAAAGTATGCCACAGCATGGATTCGAACACGTGACCAACCGCATCCAGGGGCGAGCGTTAACGCAGTGAGCCACTGGACCTGAGTACTCAAACATGCCTACTTTTGCATCTTAGACACTCTGAATTCACTAAATGTACAACTTTTTCTCCATCAAAATGAACAAATGAGACATGAAATAACATCTACATATCAAGACGAAGCGAATGGAAGCGGTCCCAGCCTCGTAGCTTTGAACAGCTGTGATCGCAGGAAAATGCTGTTACAAAGATTTCTCAGTATATCTCCGGGACATTTCCCTGGCTTTCCCACCGTCACAATGGACAAACGAGACATGAAATAACATCAACAGATCAAGACGAAGCGAATGGAAGTACCCCCGGAGTCATAGCATGTGTAAATCGAGACGAAACATCTCTCTCTCCCCCGCCTGCTTGCGAAGGGGAGGGGCAGTTTACACACACACACGCAGCTGCTGCATGCAGCAACGCACACAGAGGGAGGAGATGGCAGAGAGAATGCACTCCCCTGAAAACTCCCCATGAATTCCTCCAGACTCAGAAAATGTAAAAGTTCACTTTTTGGAGATCCATAGAAAAAGGGTGAAAATGGAAAAAAGTATTCGAAAATAGTGCCTCATAAGGCGGGTAGAGTCCCTTGAAAACTCCCCTTGAATTCCTCCAGACTCAGAAAAAGTCAAAGTTGACTTTTTGGAGATCCATAGAAAAAGGGTGAAAATGAAAAAAAGTATGCCACAGCATGGATTCGAACACGCGACCAACCGCATCCAGGGGCGAGCGTTAACGCAGTGAGCCACTGGACCTGAGTACTCAAATATGCCTACTTGTGCATCTTAGACACTCTGAATTCACTAAATGTACAACTTTTTATCCATCAAAATGAACAAATGAGACATGAAATAACATATACAGATCAAGACGAAGCGAATGGAAGCGGTCCCAGCCTCGTAGCTTTGAACAGCTGTGATCGCAGGAAAATGCTGTTACAAAGATTTCTCAGTATATCTCCGGGACATTTCCCTGGCTTTCCCACCGTCACAATGGACAAACGAGACATGAAATAACATCAACAGATCAAGACGAAGCGAATGGAAGTACCCCCGGAGTCATAGCATGTGTAAATCGAGACGAAACATCTCTCTCTCCCCCGCCTGCTTGCGAAGGGGAGGGGCGGTTTACACACACACACGCAGCTGCTGCATGCAGCAACGCACACAGAGGGAGGAGATGGCAGAGAGAATGCACTCCCCTGAAAACTCCCCATGAATTCCTCCAGACTCAGAAAATGTAAAAGTTCACTTTTTGGAGATCCATAGAAAAAGGGTGAAAATGGAAAAAAGTATTCGAAAATAGTGCCTCATAAGGCGGGTAGAGTCCCTTGAAAACGCCCCTTGAATTCCTCCAGACTCAGAAAAAGTCAAAGTTGACTTTTTGGAGATCCATAGAAAAAGGGTGAAAATGAAAAAAAGTATGCCACAGCATGGATTCGAACACGCGACCAACCGCATCCAGGAGCGAACGTTAACGCAGTGAGCCACTGGACCTGAGTACTCAAATATGCCTACTTGTGCATCTTAGACACTCTGAATTCACTAAATGTACAACTTTTTATCCATCAAAATGAACAAATGAGACATGAAATAACATCTACAGATCAAGACGAAGCGAATGGAAGCGGTCCCAGCCTCGTAGCTGTGAACAGCTGTGATCGCAGGAAAATGCTGTTACAAAGATTTCTCAGTATATCTCCGGGACATTTCCCTAGCTTTCCCACCGTCACAATGGACAAACGAGACATGAAATAACATCAACAGATCAAGACGAAGCGAATGGAAGTACCCCCGGAGTCATAGCATGTGTAAATCGAGACGAAACATCTCTCTCTCCCCCGCCTGCTTGCGAAGGGGAGGGGCAGTTTACACACACACACGCAGCTGCTGCATGCAGCAACGCACACACAGGGAGGAGATGGCAGAGAGAATGCACTCCCCTGAAAACTCCCCTTGAATTCCTCCAGACTCAGAAAATGTAAAAGTTCACTTTTTGGAGATCCATAGAAAAAGGGTGAAAATGGAAAAAAGTATTCGAAAATAGTGCCTCATAAGGCGGGTAGAGTCCCTTGAAAACTCCTCTTGAATTCCTCCAGACTCAGAAAAAGTCAAAGTTGACTTTTTGGAGATCCATAGAAAAAGGGTGAAAATGAAAAAAAGTATGCCACAGCATGGATTCGAACACGCGACCAACCGCATCCAGGGGCGAGCGTTAACGCAGTGAGCCACTGGACCTGAGTACTCAAACATGCCTACTTTTGCATCTTAGACACTCTGAATTCACTAAATGTAAAACCTTTTCTCCATCAAAATGAACAAATGAGACATTAAATAACATCTCCAGATCAAGACGAAGCGAATGGAAGCGGTCCCTGCCTCGTAGCTTTGAACAGCTGTGATCGCAGGAAAATGCTGTTACAAAGATTTCTCAGTATATCTCCGGGACATTTCCCTGGCTTTCCCACCGTCACAAGGGACAAACGAGACATGAAATAACATCAACAGATCAAGACGAAGCGAATGGAAGTACCCCCGGAGTCATAGCATGTGTAAATCGAGACGAAACATCTCTCTCTACCCCGCCTGCTTGCCAAGGGGAGGGGCAGTTTACACACACACACGCAGCTGCTGCATGCAGCAACGCACACAGAGGGAGGAGATGGCAGAGAGAATGCACTCCCCTGAAAACTCCCCATGAATTCCTCCAGACTCAGAAAATGTAAAAGTTCACTTTTTGGAGATCCATAGAAAAAGGGTGAAAATGGAAAAAAGTATTCGAAAATAGTGCCTCATAAGGCGGGTAGAGTCCCTTGAAAACGCCCCTTGAATTCCTCCAGACTCAGAAAAAGTCAAAGTTGACTTTTTGGAGATCCATAGAAAAAGGGTGAAAATGAAAAAAAGTATGCCACAGCATGGATTCGAACACGCGACCAACCGCATCCAGGAGCGAACGTTAACGCAGTGAGCCACTGGACCTGAGTACTCAAATATGCCTACTTGTGCATCTTAGACACTCTGAATTCACTAAATGTACAACTTTTTATCCATCAAAATGAACAAATGAGACATGAAATAACATCTACAGATCAAGACGAAGCGAATGGAAGCGGTCCCAGCCTCGTAGCTGTGAACAGCTGTGATCGCAGGAAAATGCTGTTACAAAGATTTCTCAGTATATCTCCGGGACATTTCCCTAGCTTTCCCACCGTCACAATGGACAAACGAGACATGAAATAACATCAACAGATCAAGACGAAGCGAATGGAAGTACCCCCGGAGTCATAGCATCTGTAAATCGAGACGAAACATCTCTCTCTCCCCCACCTGCTTGCGAAGGGGAGGGGCAGTTTACACACACACACGCAGCTGCTGCATGCAGCAACGCACACACAGGGAGGAGATGGCAGAGAGAATGCACTCCCCTGAAAACTCCCCTTGAATTCCTCCAGACTCAGAAAATGTAAATGTTCACTTTTTGGAGATCCATAGAAAAAGGGTGAAAATGGAAAAAAGTATTCGAAAATAGTGCCTCATAAGGCGGGTAGAGTCCCTTGAAAACTCCCCTTGAATTCCTCCAGACTCAGAAAAAGTCAAAGTTGACTTTTTGGAGATCCATAGAAAAAGGGTGAAAATGAAAAAAAGTATGCCACAGCATGGATTCGAACACGCGACCAACCGCATCCAGGGGCGAGCGTTAACGCAGTGAGCCACTGGACCTGAGTACTCAAACATGCCTACTTTTGCATCTTAGACACTCTGAATTCACTAAATGTAAAACTTTTTCTCCATCAAAATGAACAAATGAGACATTAAATAACATCTACAGATCAAGACGAAGCGAATGGAAGCGGTCCCAGCCTCGTAGCTTTGAACAGCTGTGATCGCAGGAAAATGCTGTTACAAAGATTTCTCAGTATATCTCCGGGACATTTCCCTGGCTTTCCCACCGTCACAAGGGACAAACGAGACATGAAATAACATCAACAGATCAAGACGAAGCGAATGGAAGTACCCCCGGAGTCATAGCATGTGTAAATCGAGACGAAACATCTCTCTCTACCCCGCCTGCTTGCCAAGGGGAGGGGCAGTTTACACACACACACGCAGCTGCTGCATGCAGCAACGCACACAGAGGGAGGAGATGGCAGAGAGAATGCACTCCCCTGAAAACTCCCCATGAATTCCTCCAGACTCAGAAAATGTAAAAGTTCACTTTTTGGAGATCCATAGAAAAAGGGTGAAAATGGAAAAAAGTATTCGAAAATAGTGCCTCATAAGGCGGGTAGAGTCCCTTGAAAACTCCCCTTGAATTCCTCCAGACTCAGAAAAAGTCAAAGTTGACTTTTTGGAGATCCATAGAAAAAGGGTGAAAATGAAAAAAAGTATGCCACAGCATGGATTCGAACACGCGACCAACCGCATCCAGGGGCAAGCGTTAACGCAGTGAGCCACTGGACCTGAGTACTCAAATATGCCTACTTGTGCATCTTACACACTCTGAATTCACTAAATGTACAACTTTTTCTCCATCAAAATGAACAAATGAGACATGAAATAACATCTACAGATCAAGACGAAGCGAATGGAAGCGGTCCCAGCCTCGTAGCTGTGAACAGCTGTGATCGCAGGAAAATGCTGTTACAAAGATTTCTCAGTATATCTCCGGGACCTTTCCCTAGCTTTCCCACCGTCACAATGGACAAACGAGACAGGAAATAACATCAACAGATCAAGACGAAGCGAATGGAAGTACCCCTGGAGTCATAGCATGTGTAAATCGAGACGAAACATCTCTCTCTCCCCCGCCTGCTTGTGAAGGGGAGGGGCAGTTTACACACACACACGCAGCTGCTGCATGCAGCAACGCACACAGAGGGAGGAGATGGCAGAGAGAATGCACTCCCCTGAAAACTCCCCATGAATTCCTCCAGACTCAGAAAATGTAAAAGTTCACTTTTTGGAGATCCATAGAAAAAGGGTGAAAATGGAAAAAAGTATTCGAAAATAGTGCCTCATAAGGCGGGTAGAGTCCTTTGAAAACTCCCCTTGAATTCCTCCAGACTCAGAAAAAGTCAAAGTTGACTTTTTGGAGATCCATAGAAAAAGGGTGAAAATGAAAAAAAGTATGCCACAGCATGGATTCGAACACGCGACCAACCGCATCCAGGGGCGAGCGTTAACGCAGTGAGCCACTGGACCTGAGTACTCAAATATGCCTACTTGTGCATCTTAGACACTCTGAATTCACTAAATGTACAACTTTTTATCCATCAAAATGAACACATGAGACATGAAATAACATCTACAGATCAAGACGAAGCGAATGGAAGCGGTCCCAGCCTCGTAGCTGTGAACAGCTGTGATCGCAGGAAAATGCTGTTACAAAGATTTCTCAGTATATCTCCGGGACATTTCCCTAGCTTTCCCACCGTTACAATGGACACACGAGACATGAAATAACATCAACAGATCAAGACGAAGCGAATGGAAGTACCCCCGGAGTCATAGCATGTGTAAATCGAGACGAAACATCTCTCTCTCCCCCGCCTGCTTGCGAGAGGGAGGGGCATTTTACACACACACACAGCCGCTGCATGCAGCAACGCACACACAGGGAGGAGATGGCAGAGAGAATGCACTCCCCTGAAAACTCCCCATGAATTCCTCCAGACTCAGAAAATGTAAAAGTTCACTTTTTGGAGATCCATAGAAAAAGGGTGAAAATGGAAAAAAGTATTCGAAAATAAGGCGGGTAGAGTCCCTTGAAAACTCCCCTTGAATTCCTCCAGACTCAGAAAAAGTCAAAGTTGACTTTTTGGAGATCCATAGAAAAAGGGTGAAAATGAAAAAAAGTATGCCACAGCATGGATTCGAACACACGAACAACCGCATCCAGGGGCGAACGTTAACGCAGTGAGCCACTGGACCTGAGTACTCAAATATGCCTACTTGTGCATCTTAGACACTCTGAATTCACTAAATGTACAACTTTTTATCCATCAAAATGAACAAATGAGACATGAAATAACATCTACAGATCAAGACGAAGCGAATGGAAGCGGTCCCAGCCTCGTAGCTGTGAACAGCTGTGATCGCAGGAAAATGCTGTTACAAAGATTTCTCAGTATATCTCCGGGACATTTCCCTAGCTTTCCCACCGTCACAATGGACAAACGAGACATGGAATAACATCAACAGATCAAGACGAAGCGAATGGAAGTACCCCCGGAGTCATAGCATGTGTAAATCGAGACGAAACATCTCTCTCTCCCCCGCCTGCTTGCGAAGGGGAGGGGCAGTTTACACAAACACACGCAGCTGCTGCATGCAGCAACGCACACACAGGGAGGAGATGGCAGAGAGAATGCACTCCCCTGAAAACTCCCCTTGAATTCCTCCAGACTCAGAAAATGTAAAAGTTCACTTTTTGGAGATCCATAGAAAAAGGGTGAAAATGGAAAAAAGTATTCGAAAATAGTGCCTCATAAGGCGGGTAGAGTCCTTTGAAAACTCCCCTTGAATTCCTCCAGACTCAGAAAAAGTCAAAGTTGACTTTTTGGAGATCCATAGAAAAAGGGTGAAAATGAAAAAAAGTATGCCACAGCATGGATTCGAACACACGACCAACCGCATCCAGGGGTGAGCGTTAACGCAGTGAGCCACTGGACCTGAGTACTCAAACATGCCTACTTGTGCATTTTAGACACTCTGAATTCACTAAATGTACAACCTTTTCTCCATCAAAATGACAAAAATGAGACATGAAATAACATCTCCAGATCAAGACGAAGCGAATGGAAGCGGTCCAAGCCTCGTAGCTGTGAACAGCTGTGATCGC
This sequence comes from Notothenia rossii, assembly GCF_949606895.1. Classification (NCBI taxonomy): domain Eukaryota; kingdom Metazoa; phylum Chordata; class Actinopteri; order Perciformes; family Nototheniidae; genus Notothenia; species Notothenia rossii. Next base: position 402,398 of record NW_027640223.1, read on the forward strand.
AGGAAAATGCTGTTACAAAGATTTCTCAGTATATCTCCGGGACATTTCCCTGGCTTTCCCACCGTCACAATGGACAAACGAGACATGAAATAACATCAACAGATCAAGACGAAGCGAATGGAGGTACCCCCGGAGTCATAGCATGTGTAAATCGAGACGAAACATCTCTCTCTCCCCCGCCTGCTTGCGAGAGGGAGGGGCAGTTTACACACACACACAGCCGCTGCATGCAGCAATGCACACACAGGGAGGAGATGGCAGAGAGAATGCACTCCCCTGAAAACTCCCCTTGAATTCCTCCAGACTCAGAAAATGTAAAAGTTCACTTTTTGGAGATCCATAGAAAAAGGGTGAAAATGGAAAAAAGTATTCGAAAATAGTGCCTCATAAGGCGGGTAGAGTCCCTTGAAAACTCCCCTTGAATTCCTCCAGACTCAGAAAAAGTCAAAGTTGACTTTTTGGAGATCCATAGAAAAAGGGTGAAAATGAAAAAAAGTATGCCACAGCATGGATTCGAACACGCGAACAACCGCATCCAGGGGCGAACGTTAACGCAGTGAGCCACTGGACCTGAGTACTCAAATATGCCTACTTGTGCATCTTAGACACTCTGAATTCACTAAATGTACAACTTTTTATCCATCAAAATGAACAAATGAGACATGAAATAACATCTACAGATCAAGACGAAGCGAATGGAAGCGGTCCCAGCCTCGTAGCTGTGAACAGCTGTGATCGCAGGAAAATGCTGTTACAAAGATTTCTCAGTATATCTCCGGGACATTTCCCTAGCTTTCCCACCGTCACAATGGACAAACGAGACATGAAATAACATCAACAGATCAAGACGAAGCGAATGGAAGTACCCCCGGAGTCATAGCATGTGTAAATCGAGACGAAACATCTCTCTCTCCCCCGCCTGCTTGCGAAGGGGAGGGGCAGTTTACACAAACACACGCAGCTGCTGCATGCAGCAACGCACACACAGGGAGGAGATGGCAGAGAGAATGCACTCCCCTGAAAACTCCCCTTGAATTCCTCCAGACTCAGAAAATGTAAAAGTTCACTTTTTGGAGATCCATAGAAAAAGGGTGAAAATGGAAAAAAGTATTCGAAAATAGTGCCTCATAAGGCGGGTAGAGTCCTTTGAAAACTCCCCTTGAATTCCTCCAGACTCAGAAAAAGTCAAAGTTGACTTTTTGGAGATCCATAGAAAAAGGGTGAAAATGAAAAAAAGTATGCCACAGCATGGATTCGAACACACGACCAACCGCATCCAGGGGTGAGCGTTAACGCAGTGAGCCACTGGACCTGAGTACTCAAACATGCCTACTTGTGCATCTTAGACACTCTGAATTCACTAAATGTACAACCTTTTCTCCATCAAAATGACAAAAATGAGACATGAAATAACATCTCCAGATCAAGACGAAGCGAATGGAAGCGGTCCAAGCCTCGTAGCTGTGAACAGCTGTGATCGCAGGAAAATGCTGTTACAAAGATTTCTCAGTATATCTCCGGGACATTTCCCTAGCTTTCCCACCGTCACAATGGACAAACGAGACAGGAAATAACATCAACAGATCAAGACGAAGCGAATGGAAGTACCCCCGGAGTCATAGCATGTGTAAATCGAGACGAAACATCTCTCTCTCCCCCGCCTGCTTGTGAAGGGGAGGGGCAGTTTACACACACACACGCAGCTGCTGCATGCAGCAACGCACACAGAGGGAGGAGATGGCAGAGAGAATGCACTCCCCTGAAAACTCCCCAAGAATTCCTCCAGACTCAGAAAATGTAAAAGTTCACTTTTTGGAGATCCATAGAAAAAGGGTGAAAATGGAAAAAAGTATTCGAAAATAGTGCCTCATAAGGCGGGTAGAGTCCCTTGAAAACTCCCCTTGAATTCCTCCAGACTCAGAAAAAGTCAAAGTTGACTTTTTGGAGATCCATAGAAAAAGGGTGAAAATGAAAAAAAGTATGCCACAGCATGGATTCGAACACGCGACCAACCGCATCCAGGGGCGAGCGTTAACGCAGTGAGCCACTGGACCTGAGTACTCAAATATGCCTACTTGTGCATCTTAGACACTCTGAATTCACTAAATGTACAACTTTTTATCCATCAAAATGAACAAATGAGACATGAAATAACATCTACAGATCAAGACGAAGCGAATGGAAGCGGTCCCAGCCTCGTAGCTGTGAACAGCTGTGATCGCAGGAAAATGCTGTTACAAAGATTTCTCAGTATATCTCCGGGACATTTCCCTAGCTTTCCCACCGTTACAATGGACACACGAGACATGAAATAACATCAACAGATCAAGACGAAGCGAATGGAAGTACCCCCGGAGTCATAGCATGTGTAAATCGAGACGAAACATCTCTCTCTCCCCCGCCTGCTTGCAAGAGGGAGGGGCATTTTACACACACACACAGCCGCTGCATGCAGCAACGCACACACAGGGAGGAGATGGCAGAGAGAATGCACTCCCCTGAAAACTCCCCATGAATTCCTCCAGACTCAGAAAATGTAAAAGTTCACTTTTTGGAGATCCATAGAAAAAGGGTGAAAATGGAAAAAAGTATTCGAAAATAAGGCGGGTAGAGTCCCTTGAAAACTCCCCTTGAATTCCTCCAAACTCAGAAAAAGTCAAAGTTGACTTTTTGGAGATCCATAGAAAAAGGGTGAAAATGAAAAAAAGTATGCCACAGCATGGATTCGAACACGCGAACAACCGCATCCAGGGGCGAACGTTAACGCAGTGAGCCACTGGACCTGAGTACTCAAATATGCCTACTTGTGCATCTTAGACACTCTGAATTCACTAAATGTACAACCTTTTCTCCATCAAAATGACAAAAATGAGACATGAAATAACATCTCCAGATCAAGACGAAGCGAATGGAAGCGGTCCAAGCCTCGTAGCTGTGAACAGCTGTGATCGCAGGAAAATGCTGTTACAAAGATTTCTCAGTATATCTCCGGGACATTTCCCTGGCTTTCCCACCGTCACAATGGACAAACGAGACATGAAATAACATCAACAGATCAAGACGAAGCGAATGGAGGTACCCCCGGAGTCATAGCATGTGTAAATCGAGACGAAACATCTCTCTCTCCCCCGCCTGCTTGCGAGAGGGAGGGGCAGTTTACACACACACACAGCCGCTGCATGCAGCAATGCACACACAGGGAGGAGATGGCAGAGAGAATGCACTCCCCTGAAAACTCCCCTTGAATTCCTCCAGACTCAGAAAATGTAAAAGTTCACTTTTTGGAGATCCATAGAAAAAGGGTGAAAATGGAAAAAAGTATTCGAAAATAGTGCCTCATAAGGCGGGTAGAGTCCCTTGAAAACTCCCCTTGAATTCCTCCAGACTCAGAAAAAGTCAAAGTTGACTTTTTGGAGATCCATAGAAAAAGGGTGAAAATTAAAAAAAGTATGCCACAGCATGGATTCGAACACGCGACCAACCGCATCCAGGGGCGAGCGTTAACGCAGTGAGCCACTGGACCTGAGTACTCAAACATGCCTACTTTTGCATCTTAGACACTCTGAATTCACTAAATGTACAACTTTTTCTCCATCAAAATCAACAAATGAGACATGAAATAACATCTACATCTACAGACGAAGCGAATGGAGGCGGTCCCAGCCTCGTAGCTGTGAACAGCTGTGATCGCAGGAAAATGCTGTTACAAAGATTTCTCAGTATATCTCCGGGACATTTCCCTAGCTTTCCCACCGTCACAATGGACAAACGAGACATGAAATAACATCAACAGATCAAGACGAAGCGAATGGAAGTACCCCCGGAGTCATAGCATGTGTAAATCGAGACGAAACATCTCTCTCTCCCCCGCCTGCTTGCGAAGGGGAGGGGCAGTTTACACACACACACGCAGCTGCTGCATGCAGCAATGCACACACAGGGAGGAGATGGCAGAGAGAATGCACTCCCCTGAAAACTCCCCATGAATTCCTCCAGACTCAGAAAATGTAAAAGTTCACTTTTTGGAGATCCATAGAAAAAGGGTGAAAATGGAAAAAAGTATTCGAAAATAGTGCCTCATAAGGCGGGTAGAGTCCCTTGAAAACTCCCCTTGAATTCCTCCAGACTCAGAAAAAGTCAAAGTTGACTTTTTGGAGATCCATAGAAAAAGGGTGAAAATGAAAAAAAGTATGCCACAGCATGGATTCGAACACGCGACCAACCGCATCCAGGGGCGAGCATTAACGCAGTGAGCCACTGGACCTGAGTACTCAAACATGCCTACTTGTGCATCTTAGAAACTCTGAATTCACTAAATGTACAACTTTTTCTCCATCAAAATGAACAAATGAGACATTAAATAACATCTACAGATCAAGACGAAGCGAATGGAAGCAATCCCAGCCTCGTAGCTGTGAACAGCTGTGATCGCAGGAAAATGCTGTTACAAAGATTTCTCAGTATACCTCTGGGACATTTCCCTGGCTTTCCCACCGACACAATGGAAAAACGAGACATGAAATAACATCAACAGATCAAGACGAAGCGAATGGAGGTACCCCCGGGGTCATAGCATGTGTAAATCGAGACGAAACATCTCTCTTTCCCCCGCCTGCTTGCGAAGGGGAGGGGCAGTTTACACACACACACGCAGCTGCTGCATGCAGCAACGCACACACAGGGAGGAGATGGCAGAGAGAACACACTCCCCTGAAAACTCCCCTTGAATTCCTCGAGACTCAGAAAATGTAAAAGTTCACTTTTTGGAGATCCATAGAAAAAGGGTGAAAATGAAAAAAAGTATGCCACAGCATGGATTCGAACATGCAACCAACCACATCCAGGGGCGAGCGTTAACGCAGTGAGCCACTGGACCTGAGTACTCAAACATGCCTACTTGTGCATCTTAGACACTCTGAATTCACTAAATGTACAACCTTTTATCCATCAAAATGAACAAATGAGACATGAAATAACATCTACAGATCAAGACGAAGCGAATGGAAGCGGTCCCAGCCTCGTAGCTTTGAACAGCTGTGATCGCAGGAAAATGCTGTTACAAAGATTTCTCAGTATATCTCCGGGACATTTCCCTGGCTTTCCCACCGTCACAATGGACAAACGAGACATGAAATAACATCAACAGATCAAGACGTAGCGAATGAAAGTACCCCCGGAGTCATAGCATGTGTAAATCGAGACGAAACATCTCTCTCTCCCCCGCCTGCTTGCGAAGGGGAGGGGCAGTTTACACACACACACGCAGCTGCTGCATGCAGCAACGCACACACAGGGAGGAGATGGCAGAGAGAACACACTGCCCTGAAAACTCCCCTTGAATTCCTCGAGACTCAGAAAATGTAAAAGTTCACTTTTTGGAGATCCATAGAAAAAGGGTGAAAATGAAAAAAAGTATGCCACAGCATGGATTTGAACATGCGACCAACCACATCCAGGGGCGAGCGTTAACGCAGTGAGCCACTGGACCTGAGTACTCAAACATGCCTACTTGTGCATCTTAGACACTCTGACTTCACTAAATGTACAACTTAGTTTTTCTCCATCAAAATGAACAAATGAGACATTAAATAACATCTACAGATCAAGACGAAGCGAATGGAAGCGGTCCCAGCCTCGTAGCTGTGAACAGCTATGATCGCAGGAAAATGCTGTTACAAAGATTTCTCAGTATATCTCCGGGACATTTCCCTGGCTTTCCCACCGTCACAATGGACAAACGAGACATGAAATAACATCAACAGATCAAGACGAAGCGAATGGAGGTACACCCGGAGTCATAGCATGTGTAAATTGAGACGAAACATCTCTCTCTCCCCCGCCTGCTTGCGAGGGGGAGGGGCAGTTTACACACTCACGCAGCTGCTGCATGCAGCAACACACACACAGGGAGGAGATGGCAGAGAGAACGCACTCCCCTGAAAACTCCCCTTGAATTCCTCCAGACTCAGAAAATGTAAAAGATCACTTTTTGGAGATCCATAGAAAAAGGGTGAAAATGAAAAAAAGAATGCCACAGCATGGATTCGAACACGCGACCAACCGCATCCAGGGGCGAGTGTTAACGCAGTGAGCCACTGGACCTGAGTACTCAAATATGCCTACTTGTGCATCTTAGACACTCTGAATTCACTAAATGTACAACTTTTTCTCCATCAAAATGAACAAATGAGACATGAAATAACATCTACAGATCAAGACGAAGCGAATGGAAGCGGTCCCAGCCTCGTAGCTGTGATCGCAGGAAAATGCTGTTACAAAGATTTCTCAGTATATCTCCGGGACATTTCCCTGGCTTTCCCACCGTCACAATGGACAAACGAGACATGAAATAACATCAACAGATCAAGACGAAGCGAATGGAAGTACCCCCGGAGTCATAGCATGTGTAAATCGAGACGAAACATCTCTCTCTCCCCCGCCTGCTTGCGAAGGGGAGGGGCAGTTTACACACACACACGCAGCTGCTGCATGCAGCAACGCACACACAGGGAGGAGATGGCAGAGAGAATGCACTCCCCTGAAAACTCCCCTTGAATTCCTCCAGACTCAGAAAATGTAAAAGTTCACTTTTTGGAGATCCATAGAAAAAGGGTGAAAATGGAAAAAAGTATTCGAAAATAGTGCCTCATAAGGCGGGTAGAGTCCCTTGAAAACTCCCCTTGAATTCCTCCAGACTCAGAAAAAGTCAAAGTTGACTTTTTGGAGATCCATAGAAAAAGGGTGAAAATGAAAAAAAGTATGCCACAGCATGGACTCGAACACGCGACCAACCGCATCCAGGGGCGAGCGTTAACACAGTGAGCCACTGGACCTGAGTACTCAAACATGCCTACTTGTGCATCTTAGACACTCTGAATTTACTAAATGTAAAACTTTTTCTCCATCAAAATGAACAAATGAGACATTAAATAACATCTACAGATCAATACGAAGCGAATGGAAGCGGTCCCAGCCTCGTAGCTGCGAACAGCTGTGATCGCAGGAAAATGCTGTTACAAAGATTTATCAGTATATCTCCGGGACATTTCCCTGGCTTTCCCACCGTCACAATGGACAAACGAGACATGAAATAACATCAACAGATCAAGACGAAGCGAATGGAGGTACCCCCGGAGTCATAGCATGTGTAAATCGAGACGAAACATCTCTCTCTCCCCCGCCTGCTTGCGAAGGGGAGGGGCAGTTTACACACACACACGCAGTTGCTGCATGCAGCAACGCACACACAGGGAGGAGATGGCAGAGAGAATGCACTCCCCTGAAAACTCCCCTTGAATTCCTCCAGACTCAGAAAATGTAAAAGTTCACTTTTTGGAGATCCATAGAAAAAGGGTGAAAATTAAAAAAAGAATGCCACAGCATGGATTCGAACACTCGACCAACCGCATCCAGGGGCGAGCGTTAACCAAGTGAGCCACTGGACCTGAGTACTCAAACATGCCTACTTGTGCATCTTAGACACTCTGAATTTACTAAATGTAAAACTTTTTCTCTATCAAAATGAACAAATGAGACATGAAATAACATCTACAGATCAATACGAAGCGAATGGAAGCGGTCCCAGCCTCGTAGCTGCGAACAGCTGTGATCGCAGGAAAATGCTGTTACAAAGATTTCTCAGTATATCTCCGGGACATTTCCCTGGCTTTCCCACCGTCACAATGGACAAACGAGACATGAAATAACATCAACAGATCAAGACGAAGTGAATGGAAGTACCCCCGGAGTCATAGCATGTGTAAATCGAGACGAAACATCTCTCTCTCCCCCGCCTGCTTGCGAAGGGGAGGGGCAGTTTACACACACACACGCAGCTGCTGCATGCAGCAACGCACACACAGGGAGGAGATGGCAGAGAGAATGCACTCCCCTGAAAGCTCCCCTTGAATTCCTCCAGACTCAGAAAATGTAAAAGTTCACTTTTTGGAGATCCATAGAAAAAGGGTGAAAATGGAAAAAAGTATTCGAAAATAGTGCCTCATAAGGCGGGTAGAGTCCTTTGAAAACTCCCCTTGAATTCCTCCAGACTCAGAAAAAGTCAAAGTTGACTTTTTGGAGATCCATAGAAAAAGGGTGAAAATGAAAAAAGTATGCCACAGCATGGATTCGAACACGCGACCAACCGCAGGGCGAGCATTTACGCAGTGAGCCACTGGACCTGAGTACTCAAACATGCCTACTTGTGCATCTTAGAAACTCTGAATTCACTAAATGTACAACTTTTTCTCCATCAAAATGAACAAATGAGACATTAAATAACATCTACAGATCAAGACGAAGCGAATGGAAGCGGTCCCACTCTCGTAGCTGTGAACAGCTGTGATCGCAGGAAAATGCTGTTACAAAGATTTCTCAGTATATCTCCGGGACATTTCCCTGGCTTTCCCACCGTCACAATGGACAAACGAGACATGAAATAACATCAACAGATCAAGACGAAGCGAATGGAGGTACCCCCGGAGTCATAGCATGTGTAAATCGAGACGAAACATCTCTCTCTCCCCCGCCTGCTTGCGAGAGGGAGGGGCAGTTTACACACACACGCAGCTGCTGCATGCAGCAACACACACACAGGGAGGAGATGGCAGAGAGAACGCACTCCCCTGAAAACTCCCCTTGAATTCCTCCAGACTCAGAAAATGTAAAAGATCACTTTTTGGAGATCCATAGAAAAAGGGTGAAAATGAAAAAAAGAATGCCACAGCATGGATTCGAACACGCGACCAACCGCATCCAGGGGCGAGTGTTAACGCAGTGAGCCACTGGACCTGAGTACTCAAATATGCCTACTTGTGCATCTTAGACACTCTGAATTCACTAAATGTACAACTTTTTCTTCATCAAAATGAACAAATGAGACATGAAATAACATCTACAGATCAAGACGAAGCGAATGGAAGCGGTCCCAGCCTCGTAGCTGTGATCGCAGGAAAATGCTGTTACAAAGATTTCTCAGTATATCTCCGGGACATTTCCCTGGCTTTCCCACCGTCACAATGGACAAACGAGACATGAAATAACATCAACAGATCAAGACGAAGCGAATGGAAGTACCCCCAGAGTCATAGCATGTGTAAATCGAGACGAAATATCTCTCTCTCCCCCGCCTGCTTGCGAAGGGGAGGGGCAGTTTACACACACACACGCAGCTGCTGCATGCAGCAACGCACACACAGGGAGGAGATGGCAGAGAAAATGCACTCCCCTGAAAGCTCCCCTTGAATTCCTCCAGACTCAGAAAATGTAAAAGTTCACTTTTTGGAGATCCATAGAAAAAGGGTGAAAATGGAAAAAAGTATTCGAAAATAGTGCCTCATAAGGCGGGTAGAGTCCTTTGAAAACTCCCCTTGAATTCCTCCAGACTCAGAAAAAGTCAAAGTTGACTTTTTGGAGATCCATAGAAAAAGGGTGAAAATGAAAAAAAGTATGCCACAGCATGGATTCGAACACGCGACCAACCGCATCCAGGGGCGAGCGTTAACGCAGTGAGCCACTGGACCTGAGTACTCAAACATGCCTACTTGTGCATCTTAGACACTCTGAATTCACTAAATGTACAACTTTTTCTCCATCAAAATGAACAAATGAGACATGAAATAACATCTACAGATCAAGACGAAGCGAATGGAAGCGGTCCCAGCCTCGTAGCTGTGAACAGCTGTGATCGCAGGAAAATGCTGTTACAAAGATTTCTCAGTATATCTCCGGGACATTTCCCTGGCTTTCCCACCGACACAATGGACAAACGAGACATGAAATAACATCAACAGATCAAGACGAAGCGAATGGAGGTACCCCCGGAGTCATAGCATGTGTAAATCGAGACGAAACATCTCTCTCTCCCCCGCCTGCTTGCGAGAGGGAGGGGCAGTTTACACACACACGCAGCTGCTGCATGCAGCAACACACAAACAGGGAGGAGATGGCAGAGAGAACGCACTCCCCTGAAAACTCCCCTTGAATTCCTCCAGACTCAGAAAATGTAAAAGATCACTTTTTGGAGATCCATAGAAAAAGGGTGAAAATGGAAAAAAGTATTCGAAAATAGTGCCTCATAAGGCGGTTAGAGTCCCTTGAAAACTCCCCTTGAATTCCTCCAGACTCAGAAAAAGTCAAAGTTGACTTTTTGGAGATCCATAGAAAAGGGTGAAAACGAAAAAAAATATGCCACAGCATGGATTCGAACACGCGACCAACCGCATCCAGGGGCGAGCGTTAACGCAGTGAGCCACTGGACATGAGTACTCAAACATGCCTACTTTTGCATCTTAGACACTCTGAATTCACTAAATGTACAACTTTTTCTCCATCGAAATGAACAAATGAGACATGAAATAACATCAACAGATCAAGACGAAGCGAATGGAGGTACCCCCGGGGTCATAGCATGTGTAAATCGAGACGAAACATCTCTCTCTCCCCCGCCTGCTTGCGAAGGGGAGGGGCAGTTTACACACACACGCAGCTGCTGCATGCAGCAACGCACACACAGGGAGGAGATGGCAGAGAGAACGCACTCCCCTGAAAACTCCCCTTGAATTCCTCCAGACTCAGAAAATGTAAAAGTTCACTTTTTGGAGATCCATAGAAAAAGGGTGAAAATGGAAAAAAGTATTCGAAAATAGTGCCTCATAAGGCGGGTAGAGTCCCTTGAAAACTCCCCTTGAATTCCTCCAGACTCAGAAAAAGTCAAAGTTGACTTTTTGGAGATCCATAGAAAAAAGGGTGAAAATGAAAAAAAGTATGCTACAGCATGGACTCGAACACGCGACCAACGGCATCCAGGGGCGAGCGTTAACGCAGTGAGCCACTGGACATGAGTACTCAAACATGCCTACTTTTGCATCTTAGACACTCTGAATTCACTAAATGTACAACCTTTTCTCCATCAAAATGAACAAATGAGACATGAAATAACATCTACAGATCAAGACGAAGCGAATGGAAGCGGTCCCAGCCTCGTAGCTGTGAACAGCTGTGATCGCAGGAAAATGCTGTTACAAAGATTTCTCAGTATATCTCCGTGACATTTCCCTGGCTTTGCCACCGTCACAATGGACAAACGAGACATGAAATAACATCAACAGATCAAGACGAAGCGAATGGAAGTACCCCCGGAGTCATAGCATGTGTAAATCGAGACGAAACATCTCTCTCTCCCCCGCCTGCTTGCGAAGGGGAGGGGCAGTTTACACACACACACGCAGCTGCTGCATGCAGCAACGCACACAGAGGGAGGAGATGGCAGAGAGAATGCACTCCCCTGAAAACTCCCCTTGAATTCCTCCAGACTCAGAAAATGTAAAAGTTCACTTTTTGGAGATCCATAGAAAAAGGGTGAAAATGGAAAAAAGTATTCGAAAATAGTGCCTCATAAGGCGGGTAGAGTCCCTTGAAAACTCCCCTTGAATTCCTCCAGACTCAGAAAAAGTCAAAGTTGACTTTTTGGAGATCCATAGAAAAAGGGTGAAAATGAAAAAAAGTATGCCACAGTATGGATTCGAACACGCGACCAACCACATCCAGGGGCGAGCATTAACGCAGTGAGCCACTGGACCTGAGTACTCAAACATGCCTACTTTTGCATCTTAGAAACTCTGAATTCACTAAATGTACAACTTTTTCTCCATCAAAATGAACAAATGAGACATGAAATAACATCTACAGATCAAGACGAAGCGAATGGAAGCGGTCCCAGCCTCGTAGCTGTGAACAGCTGTGATCGCAGGAAAATGCTGTTACAAAGATTTCTCAGTATATCTCCGGGACATTTCCCTGGCTTTCCCACCGACACAATGGACAAACGAGACATGAAATAACATCAACAGATCAAGACGAAGCGAATGGAGGTACCCCCGGAGTCATAGCATGTGTACATCGAGACGAAACATCTCTCTCTCCCCCGCCTGCTTGCGAGAGGGAGGGGTAGTTTACACACACACGCAGCTGCTGCATGCAGCAACACACACACAGGGAGGAGATGGCAGAGAGAACGCACTCCCCTGAAAACTCCCCTTGAATTCCTCCAGACTCAGAAAATGTAAAAGATCACTTTTTGGAGATCCATAGAAAAAGGGTGAAAATGGAAAAAAGTATTCGAAAATAGTGCCTCATAAGGCGGGTAGAGTCCCTTGAAAACTCCCCTTGAATTCCTCCAGACTCAGAAAATGTAAAAGATCACTTTTTGGAGATCCATAGAAAAAGGGTGAAAATGAAAAAAAGAATGCCACAGCATGGATTCGAACACGCGACCAACCGCATCCAGGGGCGAGCGTTAACACAGTGAGCCACTGGACCTGAGTACTCAAATATGCCTACTTGTGCATCTTAGACACTCTGAATTCACTAAATGTACAACTTTTTCTCCATCGAAATGAACAAATGAGACATGAAATAACATCTACAGATCAAGACAAAGCGAATGGAAGTGGTCCCAGCCTCGTAGCTGTGAACAGCTGTGATCACAGGAAAATGCTGTTACAAAGATTTCTCAATATATCTCCGGGACATTTCCCTGGCTTTGCCACCGTCACAATGGACAAACGAGACATGAAATAACATCAACAGATCAAGACGAAGCGAATGGAAGTACCCCTGGAGTCATAGCATGTGTAAATCGAGACGAAACATCTCTCTCTCCCCCGCCTGCTTGCGAAGGGGAGGGGCAGTTTACACACACACACGCAGCTGCTGTATGCAGCAACGCACACAGAGGGAGGAGATGGCAGAGAGAATGCACTCCCCTGAAAACTCCCCTTGAATTCCTCCAGACTCAGAAAATGTAAAAGTTCACTTTTTGGAGATCCATAGAAAAAGGGTGAAAATGGAAAAAAGTATTCAAAAATAGTGCCTCATAAGGCGGGTAGAGTCCCTTGAAAACTCCCCTTGAATTCCTCCAGACTCAGAAAAAGTCAAAGTTGACTTTTTGGAGATCCATAGAAAAAGGGTGAAAATGAAAAAAAGTATTCCACAGTATGGATTCGAACACGCGACCAACCGCATCCAGGGGCGAGCATTAACGCAGTGAGCCACTGGACCTGAGTACTCAAACATGCCTACTTGTGCATCTTAGACACTCTGAATTCACTAAATGTACAACTTTTTCTCCATCAAAATGAATAAATGAGACATGAAATAACATCTACAGATCAAGACGAAGCGAATGGAAGCGGTCCCAGCCTCGTAGCTGTGAACAGCTGTGATCGCAGGAAAATGCTGTTACAAAGATTTCTCAGTATATCTCCGGGACATTTCCCTGGCTTTCCCACCGACACAATGGACAAACGAGACATGAAATAACATCAACAGATCAAGACGAAGCGAATGGAGGTACCCCCGGAGTCATAGCATGTGTAAATCGAGACGAAACATCTCTCTCTCCCCCGCCTGCTTGCGAGAGGGAGGGGCAGTTTACACACACACGCAGCTGCTGCATGCAGCAACACACAAACAGGGAGGAGATGGCAGAGAGAACGCACTCCCCTGAAAACTCCCCTTGAATTCCTCCAGACTCAGAAAATGTAAAAGATCACTTTTTGGAGATCCATAGAAAAAGGGTGAAAATGGAAAAAAGTATTCGAAAATAGTGCCTCATAAGGCGGTTAGAGTCCCTTGAAAACTCCCCTTGAATTCCTCCAGACTCAGAAAAAGTCAAAGTTGACTTTTTGGAGATCCATAGAAAAGGGTGAAAATGAAAAAAAATATGCCACAGCATGGATTCGAACACGCGACCAACCGCATCCAGGGGCGAGCGTTAACGCAGTGAGCCACTGGACATGAGTACTCAAACATGCCTACTTTTGCATCTTAGACACTCTGAATTCACTAAATGTACAACTTTTTCTCCATCGAAATGAACAAATGAGACATGAAATAACATCTACAGATCAAGACAAAGCGAATGGAAGTACCCCCGGAGTCATAGCATGTGTAAATCGAGACGAAACATCTCTCTCTCCCCCGCCTGCTTGCGAAGGGGAGGGGCAGTTTACACACACACACGCAGCTGCTGCATGCAGCAACGCACACAGAGGGAGGAGATGGCAGAGAGAATGTACTCCCCTGAAAACTCCCCTTGAATTCCTCCAGACTCAGAAAATGTAAAAGTTCACTTTTTGGAGATCCATAGAAAAAGGGTGAAAATGGAAAAAAGTATTCGAAAATAGTGCCTCATAAGGCGGGTAGAGTCCCTTGAAAACTCCCCTTGAATTCCTCCAGACTCAGAAAAAGTCAAAGTTGACTTTTTGGAGATCCATAGAAAAAGGGTGAAAATGAAAAAAAGTATTCCACAGTATGGATTCGAACACGCGACCAACCGCATCCAGGGGCGAGCATTATCGCAGTGAGCCACTGGACCTGAGTACTCAAACATGCCTACTTTTGCATCTTAGAAACTCTGAATTCACTAAATGTACAACTTTTTCTCCATCAAAATGAACAAATGAGACATTAAATAACATATACAGATCAAGACGAAGCGAATGGAAGCGGTCCCAGCCTCGTAGCTGTGAACAGCTGTGATCGCAGGAAAATGCTGTTACAAAGATTTCTCAGTATATCTCCGGGACATTTCCCTGGCTTTCCCACCGACACAATGGAAAAACGAGACATGAAATAACATCAACAGATCAAGACGAAGCGAATGGAGGTACCCCCGGGGTCATAGCATGTGTAAATCGAGACGAAACATCTCTCTCTCCCCCGCCTGCTTGCGAAGGGGAGGGGCAGTTTACACACACACGCAGCTGCTGCATGCAGCAACGCACACACAGGGAGGAGATGGCAGAGAGAACGCACTCCCCTGAAAACTCCCCTTGAATTCCTCCAGACTCAGAAAATGTAAAAGTTCACTTTTTGGAGATCCATAGAAAAAGGGTGAAAATGGAAAAAAGTATTCGAAAATAGTGCCTCATAAGGCGGGTAGAGTCCCTTGAAAACTCCCCTTGAATTCCTCCAGACTCAGAAAAAGTCAAAGTTGACTTTTTGGAGATCCATAGAAAAAAGGGTGAAAATGAAAAAAAGTATGCTACAGCATGGACTCGAACACGCAACCAACGGCATCCAGGGGCGAGCGTTAACGCAGTGAGCCACTGGACATGAGTACTCAAACATGCCTACTTTTGCATCTTAGACACTCTGAATTCACTAAATGTACAACTTTTTCTCCATCGAAATGAACAAATGAGACATGAAATAACATCTACAGATCAAGACGAAGCGAATGGAAGTACCCCCGGAGTCATAGCATGTGTAAATCGAGACGAAACATCTCTCTCTCCCCCGCCTGCTTGCGAAGGGGAGGGGCAGTTTACACACACACACGCAGCTGCTGCATGCAGCAACGCACACAGAGGGAGGAGATGGCAGAGAGAATGTACTCCCCTGAAAACTCCCCTTGAATTCCTCCAGACTCAGAAAATGTAAAAGTTCACTTTTTGGAGATCCATAGAAAAAGGGTGAAAATGGAAAAAAGTATTCGAAAATAGTGCCTCATAAGGCGGGTAGAGTCCCTTGAAAACTCCCCTTGAATTCCTCCAGACTCAGAAAAAGTCAAAGTTGACTTTTTGGAGATCCATAGAAAAAGGGTGAAAATGAAAAAAAGTATTCCACAGTATGGATTCGAACACGCGACCAACCGCATCCAGGGGCGAGCATTATCGCAGTGAGCCACTGGACCTGAGTACTCAAACATGCCTACTTTTGCATCTTAGAAACTCTGAATTCACTAAATGTACAACTTTTTCTCCATCAAAATGAACAAATGAGACATTAAATAACATCTACAGATCAAGACGAAGCGAATGGAAGCGGTCCCAGCCTCGTAGCTGTGAACAGCTGTGATCGCAGGAAAATGCTGTTACAAAGATTTCTCAGTATATCTCCGGGACATTTCCCTGGCTTTCCCACCGACACAATGGAAAAACGAGACATGAAATAACATCAACAGATCAAGACGAAGCGAATGGAGGTACCCCCGGGGTCATAGCATGTGTAAATCGAGACGAAACATCTCTCTCTCCCCCGCCTGCTTGCGAAGGGGAGGGGCAGTTTACACACACACGCAGCTGCTGCATGCAGCAACGCACACACAGGGAGGAGATGGCAGAGAGAACGCACTCCCCTGAAAACTCCCCTTGAATTCCTCCAGACTCAGAAAATGTAAAAGTTCACTTTTTGGAGATCCATAGAAAAAGGGTGAAAATGGAAAAAAGTATTCGAAAATAGTGCCTCATAAGGCGGGTAGAGTCCCTTGAAAACTCCCCTTGAATTCCTCCAGACTCAGAAAAAGTCAAAGTTGACTTTTTGGAGATCCATAGAAAAAGGGTGAAAATGAAAAAAAGTATGCTACAGCATGGATTCGAACACACGACCAACGGCATCCAGGGGCGAGCGTTAACGCAGTGAGCCACTGGACATGAGTACTCAAACATGCCTACTTTTGCATCTTAGACACTCTGAATTCACTAAATGTACAACTTTTTCTCCATCAAAATGAACAAATGAGACATGAAATAACATCTACAGATCAAGACGAAGCGAATGGAAGCGGTCCCAGCCTCGTAGCTGTGAACAGCTGTGATCGCAGGAAAATGCTGTGACAAAGATTTCTCAGTATATCTCCGGGACATTTCCCTGGCTTTGCCACCGTCACAATGGACAAACGAGACATGAAATAACATCAACAGATCAAGACGAAGCGAATGGAAGTACCCCCGGAGTCATAGCATGTGTAAATCGAGACGAAACATCTCTCTCTCCCCCGCCTGCTTGCGAAGGGGAGGGGCAGTTTACACACACACACGCAGCTGCTGCATGCAGCAACGCACACAGAGGGAGGAGATGGCAGAGAGAATGCACTCCCCTGAAAACTCCCCTTGAATTCCTCCAGACTCAGAAAATGTAAAAGTTCACTTTTTGGAGATCCATAGAAAAAGGGTGAAAATGGAAAAAAGTATTCGAAAATAGTGCCTCATAAGGCGGGTAGAGTCCCTTGAAAACTCCCCTTGAATTCCTCCAGACTCAGAAAAAGTCAAAGTTGACTTTTTGGAGATCCATAGAAAAAGGGTGAAAATGAAAAAAAGTATTCCACAGTATGGATTCGAACACGCGACCAACCGCATCCAGGGGCGAGCATTATCGCAGTGAGCCACTGGACCTGAGTACTCAAACATGCCTACTTTTGCATCTTAGAAACTCTGAATTCACTAAATGTACAACTTTTTCTCCATCAAAATGAACAAATGAGACATGAAATAACATCTACAGATCAAGACGAAGCGAATGGAAGCGGTCCCAGCCTCGTAGCTGTGAACAGCTGTGATCGCAGGAAAATGCTGTTACAAAGATTTCTCAGTATATCTCCGGGACATTTCCCTGGCTTTCCCACCGACACAATGGACAAACGAGACATGAAATAACATCAACAGATCAAGACGAAGTGAATGGAGGTACCCCCGGAGTCATAGCATGTGTAAATCGAGACGAAACATCTCTCTCTCCCCCGCCTGCTTGCGAAGGGGAGGGGCAGTTTACACACACACACGCAGCTGCTGCATGCAGCAACGCACACAGAGGGAGGAGATGGCAGAGAGAATGTACTCCCCTGAAAACTCCCCTTGAATTCCTCCAGACTCAGAAAATGTAAAAGTTCACTTTTTGGAGATCCATAGAAAAAGGGTGAAAATGGAAAAAAGTATTCGAAAATAGTGCCTCATAAGGCGGGTAGAGTCCCTTGAAAACTCCCCTTGAATTCCTCCAGACTCAGAAAAAGTCAAAGTTGACTTTTTGGAGATCCATAGAAAAAGGGTGAAAATGAAAAAAAGTATTCCACAGTATGGATTCGAACACGCGACCAACCGCATCCAGGGGCGAGCATTATCGCAGTGAGCCACTGGACCTGAGTACTCAAACATGCCTACTTTTGCATCTTAGAAACTCTGAATTCACTAAATGTACAACTTTTTCTCCATCAAAATGAACAAATGAGACATTAAATAACATCTACAGATCAAGACGAAGCGAATGGAAGCGGTCCCAGCCTCGTAGCTGTGAACAGCTGTGATCGCAGGAAAATGCTGTTACAAAGATTTCTCAGTATATCTCCGTGACATTTCCCTGGCTTTGCCACCGTCACAATGGACAAACGAGACATGAAATAACATCAACAGATCAAGACGAAGCGAATGGAAGTACCCCCGGAGTCATAGCATGTGTAAATCGAGACGAAACATCTCTCTCTCCCCCGCCTGCTTGCGAAGGGGAGGGGCAGTTTACACACACACACGCAGCTGCTGCATGCAGCAACGCACACAGAGGGAGGAGATGGCAGAGAGAATGCACTCCCCTGAAAACTCCCCTTGAATTCCTCCAGACTCAGAAAATGTAAAAGTTCACTTTTTGGAGATCCATAGAAAAAGGGTGAAAATGGAAAAAAGTATTCGAAAATAGTGCCTCATAAGGCGGGTAGAGTCCCTTGAAAACTCCCCTTGAATTCCTCCAGACTCAGAAAAAGTCAAAGTTGACTTTTTGGAGATCCATAGAAAAAGGGTGAAAATGAAAAAAAGTATGCCACAGTATGGATTCGAACACGCGACCAACCACATCCAGGGGCGAGCATTAACGCAGTGAGCCACTGGACCTGAGTACTCAAACATGCCTACTTTTGCATCTTAGAAACTCTGAATTCACTAAATGTACAACTTTTTCTCCATCAAAATGAACAAATGAGACATGAAATAACATCTACAGATCAAGACGAAGCGAATGGAAGCGGTCCCAGCCTCGTAGCTGTGAACAGCTGTGATCGCAGGAAAATGCTGTTACAAAGATTTCTCAGTATATCTCCGGGACATTTCCCTGGCTTTCCCACCGACACAATGGACAAACGAGACATGAAATAACATCAACAGATCAAGACGAAGCGAATGGAGGTACCCCCGGAGTCATAGCATGTGTAAATCGAGACGAAACATCTCTCTCTCCCCCGCCTGCTTGCAAGGGGGAGGGGCAGTTTACACACACACGCAGCTGCTGCATGCAGCAACACACACACAGGGAGGAGATGGCAGAGAGAACGCACTCCCCTGAAAACTCCCCTTGAATTCCTCCAGACTCAGAAAATGTAAAAGATCACTTTTTGGAGATCCATAGAAAAAGGGTGAAAATGGAAAAAAGTATTCGAAAATAGTGCCTCATAAGGCGGGTAGAGTCCCTTGAAAACTCCCCTTGAATTCCTCCAGACTCAGAAAAAGTCAAAGTTGACTTTTTGGAGATCCATAGAAAAAGGGTGAAAATGGAAAAAAGTATTCAAAAATAGTGCCTCATAAGGCGGGTAGAGTCCCTTGAAAACTCCCCTTGAATTCCTCCAGACTCAGAAAATGTAAAAGATCACTTTTTGGAGATCCATAGAAAAAGGGTGAAAATGAAAAAAAGAATGCCACAGCATGGATTCGAACACGCGACCAACCGCATCCAGGGGCGAGTGTTAACGCAGTGAGCCACTGGACCTGAGTATGCAAATATGCCTACTTGTGCATCTTAGAGACTCTGAATTCACTAAATGTACAACTTTTTCTCCATCGAAATGAACAAATGAGACATGAAATAACATCTACAGATCAAGACGAAGCGAATGGAAGTACCCCCGGAGTCATAGCATGTGTAAATCGAGACGAAACATCTCTCTCTCCCCCGCCTGCTTGCGAAGGGGAGGGGCAGTTTACACACACACACGCAGCTGCTGCATGCAGCAACGCACACAGAGGGAGGAGATGGCAGAGAGAATGTACTCCCCTGAAAACTCCCCTTGAATTCCTCCAGACTCATAAAAATGTAAAAGTTCACTTTTTGGAGATCCATAGAAAAAGGGTGAAAATGGAAAAAAGTATTCGAAAATAGTGCCTCATAAGGCGGGTAGAGTCCCTTGAAAACTCCCCTTGAATTCCTCCAGACTCAGAAAAAGTCAAAGTTGACTTTTTGGAGATCCATAGAAAAAAGGGTGAAAATGAAAAAAAGTATGCTACAGCATGGACTCGAACACGCGACCACCGGCATCCAGGGGCGAGCGTTAACGCAGTGAGCCACTGGACATGAGTACTCAAACATGCCTACTTTTGCATCTTAGACACTCTGAATTCACTAAATGTACAACCTTTTCTCCATCAAAATGAACAAATGAGACATGAAATAACATCTACAGATCAAGACGAAGCGAATGGAAGCGGTCCCAGCCTCGTAGCTGTGAACAGCTGTGATCGCAGGAAAATGCTGTTACAAAGATTTCTCAGTATATCTCCGTGACATTTCCCTGGCTTTGCCACCGTCACAATGGACAAACGAGACATGAAATAACATCAACAGATCAAGACGAAGCGAATGGAAGTACCCCCGGAGTCATAGCATGTGTAAATCGAGACGAAACATCTCTCTCTCCCCCGCCTGCTTGCGAAGGGGAGGGGCAGTTTACACACACACACGCAGCTGCTGCATGCAGCAACGCACACAGAGGGAGGAGATGGCAGAGAGAATGCACTCCCCTGAAAACTCCCCTTGAATTCCTCCAGACTCAGAAAATGTAAAAGTTCACTTTTTGGAGATCCATAGAAAAAGGGTGAAAATGGAAAAAAGTATTCGAAAATAGTGCCTCATAAGGCGGGTAGAGTCCCTTGAAAACTCCCCTTGAATTCCTCCAGACTCAGAAAAAGTCAAAGTTGACTTTTTGGAGATCCATAGAAAAAGGGTGAAAATGAAAAAAAGTATGCCACAGTATGGATTCGAACACGCGACCAACCACATCCAGGGGCGAGCATTAACGCAGTGAGCCACTGGACCTGAGTACTCAAACATGCCTACTTTTGCATCTTAGAAACTCTGAATTCACTAAATGTACAACTTTTTCTCCATCAAAATGAACAAATGAGACATGAAATAACATCTACAGATCAAGACGAAGCGAATGGAAGCGGTCCCAGCCTCGTAGCTGTGAACAGCTGTGATCGCAGGAAAATGCTGTTACAAAGATTTCTCAGTATATCTCCGGGACATTTCCCTGGCTTTCCCACCGACACAATGGACAAACGAGACATGAAATAACATCAACAGATCAAGACGAAGCGAATGGAGGTACCCCCGGAGTCATAGCATGTGTAAATCGAGACGAAACATCTCTCTCTCCCCCGCCTGCTTGCAAGGGGGAGGGGCAGTTTACACACACACGCAGCTGCTGCATGCAGCAACACACACACAGGGAGGAGATGGCAGAGAGAACGCACTCCCCTGAAAACTCCCCTTGAATTCCTCCAGACTCAGAAAATGTAAAAGATCACTTTTTGGAGATCCATAGAAAAAGGGTGAAAATGGAAAAAAGTATTCGAAAATAGTGCCTCATAAGGCGGGTAGAGTCCCTTGAAAACTCCCCTTGAATTCCTCCAGACTCAGAAAAAGTCAAAGTTGACTTTTTGGAGATCCATAGAAAAAGGGTGAAAATGAAAAAAAATATGCCACAGCATGGATTCGAACACGCGACCAACCGCATCCAGGGGCGAGCGTTAACGCAGTGAGCCACTGGACATGAGTACTCAAACATGCCTACTTTTGCATCTTAGACACTCTGAATTCACTAAATGTACAACTTTTTCTCCATCGAAATGAACAAATGAGACATGAAATAACATCTACAGATCAAGACGAAGCGAATGGAAGTACCCCCGGAGTCATAGCATGTGTAAATCGAGACGAAACATCTCTCTCTCCCCCGCCTGCTTGCGAAGGGGAGGGGCAGTTTACACACACACACGCAGCTGCTGCATGCAGCAACGCACACAGAGGGAGGAGATGGCAGAGAGAATGTACTCCCCTGAAAACTCCCCTTGAATTCCTCCAGACTCAGAAAATGTAAAAGTTCACTTTTTGGAGATCCATAGAAAAAGGGTGAAAATGGAAAAAAGTATTCGAAAATAGTGCCTCATAAGGCGGGTAGAGTCCCTTGAAAACTCCCCTTGAATTCCTCCAGACTCAGAAAAAGTCAAAGTTGACTTTTTGGAGATCCATAGAAAAAGGGTGAAAATGAAAAAAAGTATTCCACAGTATGGATTCGAACACGCGACCAACCGCATCCAGGGGCGAGCATTATCGCAGTGAGCCACTGGACCTGAGTACTCAAACATGCCTACTTTTGCATCTTAGAAACTCTGAATTCACTAAATGTACAACTTTTTCTCCATCAAAATGAACAAATGAGACATTAAATAACATCTACAGATCAAGACGAAGCGAATGGAAGCGGTCCCAGCCTCGTAGCTGTGAACAGCTGTGATCGCAGGAAAATGCTGTTACAAAGATTTCTCAGTATATCTCCGGGACATTTCCCTGGCTTTCCCACTGACACAATGGAAAAACGAGACATGAAATAACATCAACAGATCAAGACGAAGCGAATGGAGGTACCCCCGGGGTCATAGCATGTGTAAATCGAGACGAAACATCTCTCTCTCCCCCGCCTGCTTGCGAAGGGGAGGGGCAGTTTACACACACACGCAGCTGCTGCATGCAGCAACGCACACACAGGGAGGAGATGGCAGAGAGAACGCACTCCCCTGAAAACTCCCCTTGAATTCCTCCAGACTCAGAAAATGTAAAAGTTCACTTTTTGGAGATCCATAGAAAAAGGGTGAAAATGGAAAAAAGTATTCGAAAATAGTGCCTCATAAGGCGGGTAGTGTCCCTTGAAAACTCCCCTTGAATTCCTCCAGACTCAGAAAAAGTCAAAGTTGACTTTTTGGAGATCCATAGAAAAAGGGTGAAAATGAAAAAAAGTATGCTACAGCATGGATTCGAACACGCGACCAACGGCATCCAGGGGCGAGCGTTAACGCAGTGAGCCACTGGACATGAGTACTCAAACATGCCTACTTTTGCATCTTAGACACTCTGAATTCACTAAATGTACAACTTTTTCTCCATCAAAATGAACAAATGAGACATGAAATAACATCTACAGATCAAGACGAAGCGAATGGAAGCGGTCCCAGCCTCGTAGCTGTGAACAGCTGTGATCGCAGGAAAATGCTGTGACAAAGATTTCTCAGTATATCTCCGGGACATTTCCCTGGCTTTGCCACCGTCACAATGGACAAACGAGACATGAAATAACATCAACAGATCAAGAAAAAGCGAATGGAAGTACCCCCGGAGTCATAGCATGTGTAAATCGAGACGAAACATCTCTCTCTCCCCCGCCTGCTTGCGAAGGGGAGGGGCAGTTTACACACACACACGCAGCTGCTGCATGCAGCAACGCACACAGAGGGAGGAGATGGCAGAGAGAATGCACTCCCCTGAAAACTCCCCTTGAATTCCTCCAGACTCAGAAAATGTAAAAGTTCACTTTTTGGAGATCCATAGAAAAAGGGTGAAAATGGAAAAAAGTATTCGAAAATAGTGCCTCATAAGGCGGGTAGAGTCCCTTGAAAACTCCCCTTGAATTCCTCCAGACTCAGAAAAAGTCAAAGTTGACTTTTTGGAGATCCATAGAAAAAGGGTGAAAATGAAAAAAAGTATTCCACAGTATGGATTCGAACACGCGACCAACCGCATCCAGGGGCGAGCATTATCGCAGTGAGCCACTGGACCTGAGTACTCAAACATGCCTACTTTTGCATCTTAGAAACTCTGAATTCACTAAATGTACAACTTTTTCTCCATCAAAATGAACAAATGAGACATGAAATAACATCTACAGATCAAGACGAAGCGAATGGAAGCGGTCCCAGCCTCGTAGCTGTGAACAGCTGTGATCGCAGGAAAATGCTGTTACAAAGATTTCTCAGTATATCTCCGGGACATTTCCCTGGCTTTCCCACCGACACAATGGACAAACGAGACATGGAATAACATCAACAGATCAAGACGAAGTGAATGGAGGTACCCCCGGAGTCATAGCATGTGTAAATCGAGACGAAACATCTCTCTCTCCCCCGCCTGCTTGCGAAGGGGAGGGGCAGTTTACACACACACACGCAGCTGCTGCATGCAGCAACGCACACAGAGGGAGGAGATGGCAGAGAGAATGTACTCCCCTGAAAACTCCCCTTGAATTCCTCCAGACTCAGAAAATGTAAAAGTTAACTTTTTGGAGATCCATAGAAAAAGGGTGAAAATGGAAAAATGTATTCGAAAATAGTGCCTCATAAGGCGGGTAGAGTCCCTTGAAAACTCCCCTTGAATTCCTCCAGACTCAGAAAAAGTCAAAGTTGACTTTTTGGAGATCCATAGAAAAAGGGTGAAAATGAAAAAAAGTATTCCACAGTATGGATTCGAACACGCGACCAACCGCATCCAGGGGCGAGCATTATCGCAGTGAGCCACTGGACCTGAGTACTCAAACATGCCTACTTTTGCATCTTAGAAACTCTGAATTCACTAAATGTACAACTTTTTCTCCATCAAAATGAACAAATGAGACATTAAATAACATCTACAGATCAAGACGAAGCGAATGGAAGCGGTCCCAGCCTCGTAGCTGTGAACAGCTGTGATCGCAGGAAAATGCTGTTACAAAGATTTCTCAGTATATCTCCGGGACATTTCCCTGGCTTTCCCACCGACACAATGGAAAAACGAGACATGAAATAACATCAACAGATCAAGACGAAGCGAATGGAGGTACCCCCGGGGTCATAGCATGTGTAAATCGAGACGAAACATCTCTCTCTCCCCCGCCTGCTTGCGAAGGGGAGGGGCAGTTTACACACACACGCAGCTGCTGCATGCAGCAACGCACACACAGGGAGGAGATGGCAGAGAGAACGCACTCCCCTGAAAACTCCCCTTGAATTCCTCCAGACTCAGAAAATGTAAAAGTTCACTTTTTGGAGATCCATAGAAAAAGGGTGAAAATGGAAAAAAGTATTCGAAAATAGTGCCTCATAAGGCGGGTAGAGTCCCTTGAAAACTCCCCTTGAATTCCTCCAGACTCAGAAAAAGTCAAAGTTGACTTTTTGGAGATCCATAGAAAAAAAGGGTGAAAATGAAAAAAAGTATGCTACAGCATGGACTCGAACACGCGACCAACGGCATCCAGGGGCGAGCGTTAACGCAGTGAGCCACTGGACATGAGTACTCAAACATGCCTACTTTTGCATCTTAGACACTCTGAATTCACTAAACGTACAACCTTTTCTCCATCAAAATGAACAAATGAGACATGAAATAACATCTACAGATCAAGACGAAGCGAATGGAAGCGGTCCCAGCCTCGTAGCTGTGAACAGCTGTGATCGCAGGAAAATGCTGTTACAAAGATTTCTCAGTATATCTCCGTGACATTTTCCTGGCTTTGCCACCGTCACAATGGACAAACGAGACATGAAATAACATCAACAGATCAAGACGAAGCGAATGGAAGTACCCCCGGAGTCATAGCATGTGTAAATCGAGACGAAACATCTCTCTCTCCCCCGCCTGCTTGCAAGGGGGAGGGGCAGTTTACACACACACGCAGCTGCTGCATGCAGCAACACACACACAGGGAGGAGATGGCAGAGAGAACGCACTCCCCTGAAAACTCCCCTTGAATTCCTCCAGACTCAGAAAATGTAAAAGATCACTTTTTGGAGATCCATAGAAAAAGGGTGAAAATGGAAAAAAGTATTCGAAAATAGTGCCTCATAAGGCGGGTAGAGTCCCTTGAAAACTCCCCTTGAATTCCTCCAGACTCAGAAAAAGTCAAAGTTGACTTTTTGGAGATCCATAGAAAAAGGGTGAAAATGAAAAAAAATATGCCACAGCATGGATTCGAACACGCGACCAACCGCATCCAGGGGCGAGCGTTAACGCAGTGAGCCACTGGACATGAGTACTCAAACATGCCTACTTTTGCATCTTAGACACTCTGAATTCACTAAATGTACAACTTTTTCTCCATCGAAATGAACAAATGAGACATGAAATAACATCTACAGATCAAGACGAAGCGAATGGAAGTACCCCCGGAGTCATAGCATGTGTAAATCGAGACGAAACATCTCTCTCTCCCCCGCCTGCTTGCGAAGGGGAGGGGCAGTTTACACACACACACGCAGCTGCTGCATGCAGCAACGCACACAGAGGGAGGAGATGGCAGAGAGAATGTACTCCCCTGAAAACTCCCCTTGAATTCCTCCAGACTCAGAAAATGTAAAAGATCACTTTTTGGAGATCCATAGAAAAAGGGTGAAAATGGAAAAAAGTATTCGAAAATAGTGCCTCATAAGGCGGGTAGAGTCCCTTGAAAACTCCCCTTGAATTCCTCCAGACTCAGAAAAAGTCAAAGTTGACTTTTTGGAGATCCATAGAAAAAGGGTGAAAATGAAAAAAAGTATTCCACAGTATGGATTCGAACACGCGACCAACCGCATCCAGGGGCGAGCATTATCGCAGTGAGCCACTGGACCTGAGTACTCAAACATGCCTACTTTTGCATCTTAGAAACTCTGAATTCACTAAATGTACAACTTTTTCTCCATCAAAATGAACAAATGAGACATTAAATAACATCTACAGATCAAGACGAAGCGAATGGAAGCGGTCCCAGCCTCGTAGCTGTGAACAGCTGTGATCGCAGGAAAATGCTGTTACAAAGATTTCTCAGTATATCTCCGGGACATTTCCCTGGCTTTCCCACCGACACAATGGAAAAACGAGACATGAAATAACATCAACAGATCAAGACGAAGCGAATGGAGGTACCCCCGGGGTCATAGCATGTGTAAATCGAGACGAAACATCTCTCTCTCCCCCGCCTGCTTGCGAAGGGGAGGGGCAGTTTACACACACACGCAGCTGCTGCATGCAGCAACGCACACACAGGGAGGAGATGGCAGAGAGAACGCACTCCCCTGAAAACTCCCCTTGAATTCCTCCAGACTCAGAAAATGTAAAAGTTCACTTTTTGGAGATCCATAGAAAAAGGGTGAAAATGGAAAAAAGTATTCGAAAATAGTGCCTCATAAGGCGGGTAGAGTCCCTTGAAAACTCCCCTTGAATTCCTCCAGACTCAGAAAAAGTCAAAGTTGACTTTTTGGAGATCCATAGAAAAAGGGTGAAAATGAAAAAAAGTATGCTACAGCATGGATTCGAACACACGACCAACGGCATCCAGGGGCGAGCGTTAACGCAGTGAGCCACTGGACATGAGTACTCAAACATGCCTACTTTTGCATCTTAGACACTCTGAATTCACTAAATGTACAACTTTTTCTCCATCAAAATGAACAAATGAGACATGAAATAACATCTACAGATCAAGACGAAGCGAATGGAAGCGGTCCCAGCCTCGTAGCTGTGAACAGCTGTGATCGCAGGAAAATGCTGTGACAAAGATTTCTCAGTATATCTCCGGGACATTTCCCTGGCTTTGCCACCGTCACAATGGACAAACGAGACATGAAATAACATCAACAGATCAAGACGAAGCGAATGGAAGTACCCCCGGAGTCATAGCATGTGTAAATCGAGACGAAACATCTCTCTCTCCCCCGCCTGCTTGCGAAGGGGAGGGGCAGTTTACACACACACACGCAGCTGCTGCATGCAGCAACGCACACAGAGGGAGGAGATGGCAGAGAGAATGCACTCCCCTGAAAACTCCCCTTGAATTCCTCCAGACTCAGAAAATGTAAAAGTTCACTTTTTGGAGATCCATAGAAAAAGGGTGAAAATGAAAAAAAATATGCCACAGCATGGATTCGAACACGCGACCAACCGCATCCAGGGGCGAGCGTTAACGCAGTGAGCCACTGGACATGAGTACTCAAACATGCCTACTTTTGCATCTTAGACACTCTGAATTCACTAAATGTACAACTTTTTCTCCATCGAAATGAACAAATGAGACATGAAATAACATCTACAGATCAAGACGAAGCGAATGGAAGTACCCCCGGAGTCATAGCATGTGTAAATCGAGACGAAACATCTCTCTCTCCCCCGCCTGCTTGCGAAGGGGAGGGGCAGTTTACACACACACACGCAGCTGCTGCATGCAGCAACGCACACAGAGGGAGGAGATGGCAGAGAGAATGTACTCCCCTGAAAACTCCCCTTGAATTCCTCCAGACTCAGAAAATGTAAAAGATCACTTTTTGGAGATCCATAGAAAAAGGGTGAAAATGGAAAAAAGTATTCGAAAATAGTGCCTCATAAGGCGGGTAGAGTCCCTTGAAAACTCCCCTTGAATTCCTCCAGACTCAGAAAAAGTCAAAGTTGACTTTTTGGAGATCCATAGAAAAAGGGTGAAAATGAAAAAAAGTATTCCACAGTATGGATTCGAACACGCGACCAACCGCATCCAGGGGCGAGCATTATCGCAGTGAGCCACTGGACCTGAGTACTCAAACATGCCTACTTTTGCATCTTAGAAACTCTGAATTCACTAAATGTACAACTTTTTCTCCATCAAAATGAACAAATGAGACATTAAATAACATCTACAGATCAAGACGAAGCGAATGGAAGCGGTCCCAGCCTCGTAGCTGTGAACAGCTGTGATCGCAGGAAAATGCTGTTACAAAGATTTCTCAGTATATCTCCGGGACATTTCCCTGGCTTTCCCACCGACACAATGGAAAAACGAGACATGAAATAACATCAACAGATCAAGACGAAGCGAATGGAGGTACCCCCGGGGTCATAGCATGTGTAAATCGAGACGAAACATCTCTCTCTCCCCCGCCTGCTTGCGAAGGGGAGGGGCAGTTTACACACACACGCAGCTGCTGCATGCAGCAACGCACACACAGGGAGGAGATGGCAGAGAGAACGCACTCCCCTGAAAACTCCCCTTGAATTCCTCCAGACTCAGAAAATGTAAAAGTTCACTTTTTGGAGATCCATAGAAAAAGGGTGAAAATGGAAAAAAGTATTCGAAAATAGTGCCTCATAAGGCGGGTAGAGTCCCTTGAAAACTCCCCTTGAATTCCTCCAGACTCAGAAAAAGTCAAAGTTGACTTTTTGGAGATCCATAGAAAAAGGGTGAAAATGAAAAAAAGTATGCTACAGCATGGATTCGAACACACGACCAACGGCATCCAGGGGCGAGCGTTAACGCAGTGAGCCACTGGACATGAGTACTCAAACATGCCTACTTTTGCATCTTAGACACTCTGAATTCACTAAATGTACAACTTTTTCTCCATCAAAATGAACAAATGAGACATGAAATAACATCTACAGATCAAGACGAAGCGAATGGAAGCGGTCCCAGCCTCGTAGCTGTGAACAGCTGTGATCGCAGGAAAATGCTGTGACAAAGATTTCTCAGTATATCTCCGGGACATTTCCCTGGCTTTGCCACCGTCACAATGGACAAACGAGACATGAAATAACATCAACAGA
Organism: Notothenia rossii; assembly: GCF_949606895.1. Lineage (NCBI taxonomy): Eukaryota > Metazoa > Chordata > Actinopteri > Perciformes > Nototheniidae > Notothenia > Notothenia rossii. Next base: position 431,789 of record NW_027640223.1, read on the forward strand.
TCAAGACGAAGCGAATGGAAGTACCCCCGGAGTCATAGCATGTGTAAATCGAGACGAAACATCTCTCTCTCCCCCGCCTGCTTGCGAAGGGGAGGGGCAGTTTACACACACACACGCAGCTGCTGCATGCAGCAACGCACACAGAGGGAGGAGATGGCAGAGAGAATGCACTCCCCTGAAAACTCCCCTTGAATTCCTCCAGACTCAGAAAATGTAAAAGTTCACTTTTTGGAGATCCATAGAAAAAGGGTGAAAATGGAAAAAAGTATTCGAAAATAGTGCCTCATAAGGCGGGTAGAGTCCCTTGAAAACTCCCCTTGAATTCCTCCAGACTCAGAAAAAGTCAAAGTTGACTTTTTGGAGATCCATAGAAAAAGGGTGAAAATGAAAAAAAGTATTCCACAGTATGGATTCGAACACGCGACCAACCGCATCCAGGGGCGAGCATTATCGCAGTGAGCCACTGGACCTGAGTACTCAAACATGCCTACTTTTGCATCTTAGAAACTCTGAATTCACTAAATGTACAACTTTTTCTCCATCAAAATGAACAAATGAGACATGAAATAACATCTACAGATCAAGACGAAGCGAATGGAAGCGGTCCCAGCCTCGTAGCTGTGAACAGCTGTGATCGCAGGAAAATGCTGTTACAAAGATTTCTCAGTATATCTCCGGGACATTTCCCTGGCTTTCCCACCGACACAATGGACAAACGAGACATGAAATAACATCAACAGATCAAGACGAAGTGAATGGAGGTACCCCCGGAGTCATAGCATGTGTAAATCGAGACGAAACATCTCTCTCTCCCCCGCCTGCTTGCGAAGGGGAGGGGCAGTTTACACACACACACGCAGCTGCTGCATGCAGCAACGCACACAGAGGGAGGAGATGGCAGAGAGAATGTACTCCCCTGAAAACTCCCCTTGAATTCCTCCAGACTCAGAAAATGTAAAAGTTCACTTTTTGGAGATCCATAGAAAAAGGGTGAAAATGGAAAAAAGTATTCGAAAATAGTGCCTCATAAGGCGGGTAGAGTCCCTTGAAAACTCCCCTTGAATTCCTCCAGACTCAGAAAAAGTCAAAGTTGACTTTTTGGAGATCCATAGAAAAAGGGTGAAAATGAAAAAAAGTATTCCACAGTATGGATTCGAACACGCGACCAACCGCATCCAGGGGCGAGCATTATCGCAGTGAGCCACTGGACCTGAGTACTCAAACATGCCTACTTTTGCATCTTAGAAACTCTGAATTCACTAAATGTACAACTTTTTCTCCATCAAAATGAACAAATGAGACATTAAATAACATCTACAGATCAAGACGAAGCGAATGGAAGCGGTCCCAGCCTCGTAGCTGTGAACAGCTGTGATCGCAGGAAAATGCTGTTACAAAGATTTCTCAGTATATCTCCGTGACATTTCCCTGGCTTTGCCACCGTCACAATGGACAAACGAGACATGAAATAACATCAACAGATCAAGACGAAGCGAATGGAAGTACCCCCGGAGTCATAGCATGTGTAAATCGAGACGAAACATCTCTCTCTCCCCCGCCTGCTTGCGAAGGGGAGGGGCAGTTTACACACACACACGCAGCTGCTGCATGCAGCAACGCACACAGAGGGAGGAGATGGCAGAGAGAATGCACTCCCCTGAAAACTCCCCTTGAATTCCTCCAGACTCAGAAAATGTAAAAGTTCACTTTTTGGAGATCCATAGAAAAAGGGTGAAAATGGAAAAAAGTATTCGAAAATAGTGCCTCATAAGGCGGGTAGAGTCCCTTGAAAACTCCCCTTGAATTCCTCCAGACTCAGAAAAAGTCAAAGTTGACTTTTTGGAGATCCATAGAAAAAGGGTGAAAATGAAAAAAAGTATGCCACAGTATGGATTCGAACACGCGACCAACCACATCCAGGGGCGAGCATTAACGCAGTGAGCCACTGGACCTGAGTACTCAAACATGCCTACTTTTGCATCTTAGAAACTCTGAATTCACTAAATGTACAACTTTTTCTCCATCAAAATGAACAAATGAGACATGAAATAACATCTACAGATCAAGACGAAGCGAATGGAAGCGGTCCCAGCCTCGTAGCTGTGAACAGCTGTGATCGCAGGAAAATGCTGTTACAAAGATTTCTCAGTATATCTCCGGGACATTTCCCTGGCTTTCCCACCGACACAATGGACAAACGAGACATGAAATAACATCAACAGATCAAGACGAAGCGAATGGAGGTACCCCCGGAGTCATAGCATGTGTAAATCGAGACGAAACATCTCTCTCTCCCCCGCCTGCTTGCAAGGGGGAGGGGCAGTTTACACACACACGCAGCTGCTGCATGCAGCAACACACACACAGGGAGGAGATGGCAGAGAGAACGCACTCCCCTGAAAACTCCCCTTGAATTCCTCCAGACTCAGAAAATGTAAAAGATCACTTTTTGGAGATCCATAGAAAAAGGGTGAAAATGGAAAAAAGTATTCGAAAATAGTGCCTCATAAGGCGGGTAGAGTCCCTTGAAAACTCCCCTTGAATTCCTCCAGACTCAGAAAAAGTCAAAGTTGACTTTTTGGAGATCCATAGAAAAAGGGTGAAAATGAAAAAAAATATGCCACAGCATGGATTCGAACACGCGACCAACCGCATCCAGGGGCGAGCGTTAACGCAGTGAGCCACTGGACATGAGTACTCAAACATGCCTACTTTTGCATCTTAGACACTCTGAATTCACTAAATGTGCAACTTTTTCTCCATCGAAATGAACAAATGAGACATGAAATAACATCTACAGATCAAGACGAAGCGAATGGAAGTACCCCCGGAGTCATAGCATGTGTAAATCGAGACGAAACATCTCTCTCTCCCCCGCCTGCTTGCGAAGGGGAGGGGCAGTTTACACACACACACGCAGCTGCTGCATGCAGCAACGCACACAGAGGGAGGAGATGGCAGAGAGAATGTACTCCCCTGAAAACTCCCCTTGAATTCCTCCAGACTCAGAAAATGTAAAAGATCACTTTTTGGAGATCCATAGAAAAAGGGTGAAAATGGAAAAAAGTATTCGAAAATAGTGCCTCATAAGGCGGGTAGAGTCCCTTGAAAACTCCCCTTGAATTCCTCCAGACTCAGAAAAAGTCAAAGTTGACTTTTTGGAGATCCATAGAAAAAGGGTGAAAATGAAAAAAAATATGCCACAGCATGGATTCGAACACGCGACCAACCGCATCCAGGGGCGAGCGTTAACGCAGTGAGCCACTGGACATGAGTACTCAAACATGCCTACTTTTGCATCTTAGACACTCTGAATTCACTAAATGTACAACTTTTTCTCCATCGAAATGAACAAATGAGACATGAAATAACATCTACAGATCAAGACGAAGCGAATGGAAGTACCCCCGGAGTCATAGCATGTGTAAATCGAGACGAAACATCTCTCTCTCCCCCGCCTGCTTGCGAAGGGGAGGGGCAGTTTACACACACACACGCAGCTGCTGCATGCAGCAACGCACACAGAGGGAGGAGATGGCAGAGAGAATGTACTCCCCTGAAAACTCCCCTTGAATTCCTCCAGACTCAGAAAATGTAAAAGTTCACTTTTTGGAGATCCATAGAAAAAGGGTGAAAATGGAAAAAAGTATTCGAAAATAGTGCCTCATAAGGCGGGTAGAGTCCCTTGAAAACTCCCCTTGAATTCCTCCAGACTCAGAAAAAGTCAAAGTTGACTTTTTGGAGATCCATAGAAAAAGGGTGAAAATGAAAAAAAGTATTCCACAGTATGGATTCGAACACGCGACCAACCGCATCCAGGGGCGAGCATTATCGCAGTGAGCCACTGGACCTGAGTACTCAAACATGCCTACTTTTGCATCTTAGAAACTCTGAATTCACTAAATGTACAACTTTTTCTCCATCAAAATGAACAAATGAGACATTAAATAACATCTACAGATCAAGACGAAGCGAATGGAAGCGGTCCCAGCCTCGTAGCTGTGAACAGCTGTGATCGCAGGAAAATGCTGTTACAAAGATTTCTCAGTAGGATATCTCCGGGACATTTCCCTGGCTTTCCCACCGACACAATGGAAAAACGAGACATGAAATAACATCAACAGATCAAGACGAAGCGAATGGAGGTACCCCCGGGGTCATAGCATGTGTAAATCGAGACGAAACATCTCTCTCTCCCCCGCCTGCTTGCGAAGGGGAGGGGCAGTTTACACACACACGCAGCTGCTGCATGCAGCAACGCACACACAGGGAGGAGATGGCAGAGAGAACGCACTCCCCTGAAAACTCCCCTTGAATTCCTCCAGACTCAGAAAATGTAAAAGTTCACTTTTTGGAGATCCATAGAAAAAGGGTGAAAATGGAAAAAAGTATTCGAAAATAGTGCCTCATAAGGCGGGTAGAGTCCCTTGAAAACTCCCCTTGAATTCCTCCAGACTCAGAAAAAGTCAAAGTTGACTTTTTGGAGATCCATAGAAAAAGGGTGAAAATGAAAAAAAGTATTCCACAGTATGGATTCGAACACGCGACCAACCGCATCCAGGGGCGAGCATTATCGCAGTGAGCCACTGGACCTGAGTACTCAAACATGCCTACTTTTGCATCTTAGAAACTCTGAATTCACTAAATGTACAACTTTTTCTCCATCAAAATGAACAAATGAGACATGAAATAACATCTACAGATCAAGACGAAGCGAATGGAAGCGGTCCCAGCCTCGTAGCTGTGAACAGCTGTGATCGCAGGAAAATGCTGTTACAAAGATTTCTCAGTATATCTCCGGGACATTTCCCTGGCTTTCCCACCGACACAATGGACAAACGAGACATGAAATAACATCAACAGATCAAGACGAAGTGAATGGAGGTACCCCCGGAGTCATAGCATGTGTAAATCGAGACGAAACATCTCTCTCTCCCCCGCCTGCTTGCGAAGGGGAGGGGCAGTTTACACACACACACGCAGCTGCTGCATGCAGCAACGCACACAGAGGGAGGAGATGGCAGAGAGAATGCACTCCCCTGAAAACTCCCCTTGAATTCCTCCAGACTCAGAAAATGTAAAAGTTCACTTTTTGGAGATCCATAGAAAAAGGGTGAAAATGGAAAAAAGTATTCGAAAATAGTGCCTCATAAGGCGGGTAGAGTCCCTTGAAAACTCCCCTTGAATTCCTCCAGACTCAGAAAAAGTCAAAGTTGACTTTTTGGAGATCCATAGAAAAAGGGTGAAAATGAAAAAAAGTATTCCACAGTATGGATTCGAACACGCGACCAACCGCATCCAGGGGCGAGCATTATCGCAGTGAGCCACTGGACCTGAGTACTCAAACATGCCTACTTTTGCATCTTAGAAACTCTGAATTCACTAAATGTACAACTTTTTCTCCATCAAAATGAACAAATGAGACATGAAATAACATCTACAGATCAAGACGAAGCGAATGGAAGCGGTCCCAGCCTCGTAGCTGTGAACAGCTGTGATCGCAGGAAAATGCTGTTACAAAGATTTCTCAGTATATCTCCGGGACATTTCCCTGGCTTTCCCACCGACACAATGGACAAACGAGACATGAAATAACATCAACAGATCAAGACGAAGTGAATGGAGGTACCCCCGGAGTCATAGCATGTGTAAATCGAGACGAAACATCTCTCTCTCCCCCGCCTGCTTGCGAAGGGGAGGGGCAGTTTACACACACACACGCAGCTGCTGCATGCAGCAACGCACACAGAGGGAGGAGATGGCAGAGAGAATGTACTCCCCTGAAAACTCCCCTTGAATTCCTCCAGACTCAGAAAATGTAAAAGTTCACTTTTTGGAGATCCATAGAAAAAGGGTGAAAATGGAAAAAAGTATTCGAAAATAGTGCCTCATAAGGCGGGTAGAGTCCCTTGAAAACTCCCCTTGAATTCCTCCAGACTCAGAAAAAGTCAAAGTTGACTTTTTGGAGATCCATAGAAAAAGGGTGAAAATGAAAAAAAGTATTCCACAGTATGGATTCGAACACGCGACCAACCGCATCCAGGGGCGAGCATTATCGCAGTGAGCCACTGGACCTGAGTACTCAAACATGCCTACTTTTGCATCTTAGAAACTCTGAATTCACTAAATGTACAACTTTTTCTCCATCAAAATGAACAAATGAGACATTAAATAACATCTACAGATCAAGACGAAGCGAATGGAAGCGGTCCCAGCCTCGTAGCTGTGAACAGCTGTGATCGCAGGAAAATGCTGTTACAAAGATTTCTCAGTATATCTCCGTGACATTTCCCTGGCTTTGCCACCGTCACAATGGACAAACGAGACATGAAATAACATCAACAGATCAAGACGAAGCGAATGGAAGTACCCCCGGAGTCATAGCATGTGTAAATCGAGACGAAACATCTCTCTCTCCCCCGCCTGCTTGCGAAGGGGAGGGGCAGTTTACACACACACACGCAGCTGCTGCATGCAGCAACGCACACAGAGGGAGGAGATGGCAGAGAGAATGCACTCCCCTGAAAACTCCCCTTGAATTCCTCCAGACTCAGAAAATGTAAAAGTTCACTTTTTGGAGATCCATAGAAAAAGGGTGAAAATGGAAAAAAGTATTCGAAAATAGTGCCTCATAAGGCGGGTAGAGTCCCTTGAAAACTCCCCTTGAATTCCTCCAGACTCAGAAAAAGTCAAAGTTGACTTTTTGGAGATCCATAGAAAAAGGGTGAAAATGAAAAAAAGTATGCCACAGTATGGATTCGAACACGCGACCAACCACATCCAGGGGCGAGCATTAACGCAGTGAGCCACTGGACCTGAGTACTCAAACATGCCTACTTTTGCATCTTAGAAACTCTGAATTCACTAAATGTACAACTTTTTCTCCATCAAAATGAACAAATGAGACATGAAATAACATCTACAGATCAAGACGAAGCGAATGGAAGCGGTCCCAGCCTCGTAGCTGTGAACAGCTGTGATCGCAGGAAAATGCTGTTACAAAGATTTCTCAGTATATCTCCGGGACATTTCCCTGGCTTTCCCACCGACACAATGGACAAACGAGACATGAAATAACATCAACAGATCAAGACGAAGCGAATGGAGGTACCCCCGGAGTCATAGCATGTGTAAATCGAGACGAAACATCTCTCTCTCCCCCGCCTGCTTGCAAGGGGGAGGGGCAGTTTACACACACACGCAGCTGCTGCATGCAGCAACACACACACAGGGAGGAGATGGCAGAGAGAACGCACTCCCCTGAAAACTCCCCTTGAATTCCTCCAGACTCAGAAAATGTAAAAGATCACTTTTTGGAGATCCATAGAAAAAGGGTGAAAATGGAAAAAAGTATTCGAAAATAGTGCCTCATAAGGCGGGTAGAGTCCCTTGAAAACTCCCCTTGAATTCCTCCAGACTCAGAAAAAGTCAAAGTTGACTTTTTGGAGATCCATAGAAAAAGGGTGAAAATGGAAAAAAGTATTCAAAAATAGTGCCTCATAAGGCGGGTAGAGTCCCTTGAAAACTCCCCTTGAATTCCTCCAGACTCAGAAAATGTAAAAGATCACTTTTTGGAGATCCATAGAAAAAGGGTGAAAATGAAAAAAAGAATGCCACAGCATGGATTCGAACACGCGACCAACCGCATCCAGGGGCGAGTGTTAACGCAGTGAGCCACTGGACCTGAGTATGCAAATATGCCTACTTGTGCATCTTAGAGACTCTGAATTCACTAAATGTACAACTTTTTCTCCATCGAAATGAACAAATGAGACATGAAATAACATCTACAGATCAAGACGAAGCGAATGGAAGTACCCCCGGAGTCATAGCATGTGTAAATCGAGACGAAACATCTCTCTCTCCCCCGCCTGCTTGCGAAGGGGAGGGGCAGTTTACACACACACACGCAGCTGCTGCATGCAGCAACGCACACAGAGGGAGGAGATGGCAGAGAGAATGTACTCCCCTGAAAACTCCCCTTGAATTCCTCCAGACTCAGAAAATGTAAAAGTTCACTTTTTGGAGATCCATAGAAAAAGGGTGAAAATGGAAAAAAGTATTCGAAAATAGTGCCTCATAAGGCGGGTAGAGTCCCTTGAAAACTCCCCTTGAATTCCTCCAGACTCAGAAAAAGTCAAAGTTGACTTTTTGGAGATCCATAGAAAAAAGGGTGAAAATGAAAAAAAGTATGCTACAGCATGGACTCGAACACGCGACCACCGGCATCCAGGGGCGAGCGTTAACGCAGTGAGCCACTGGACATGAGTACTCAAACATGCCTACTTTTGCATCTTAGACACTCTGAATTCACTAAATGTACAACCTTTTCTCCATCAAAATGAACAAATGAGACATGAAATAACATCTACAGATCAAGACGAAGCGAATGGAAGCGGTCCCAGCCTCGTAGCTGTGAACAGCTGTGATCGCAGGAAAATGCTGTTACAAAGATTTCTCAGTATATCTCCGTGACATTTCCCTGGCTTTGCCACCGTCACAATGGACAAACGAGACATGAAATAACATCAACAGATCAAGACGAAGCGAATGGAAGTACCCCCGGAGTCATAGCATGTGTAAATCGAGACGAAACATCTCTCTCTCCCCCGCCTGCTTGCGAAGGGGAGGGGCAGTTTACACACACACACGCAGCTGCTGCATGCAGCAACGCACACAGAGGGAGGAGATGGCAGAGAGAATGCACTCCCCTGAAAACTCCCCTTGAATTCCTCCAGACTCAGAAAATGTAAAAGTTCACTTTTTGGAGATCCATAGAAAAAGGGTGAAAATGGAAAAAAGTATTCGAAAATAGTGCCTCATAAGGCGGGTAGAGTCCCTTGAAAACTCCCCTTGAATTCCTCCAGACTCAGAAAAAGTCAAAGTTGACTTTTTGGAGATCCATAGAAAAAGGGTGAAAATGAAAAAAAGTATGCCACAGTATGGATTCGAACACGCGACCAACCACATCCAGGGGCGAGCATTAACGCAGTGAGCCACTGGACCTGAGTACTCAAACATGCCTACTTTTGCATCTTAGAAACTCTGAATTCACTAAATGTACAACTTTTTCTCCATCAAAATGAACAAATGAGACATGAAATAACATCTACAGATCAAGACGAAGCGAATGGAAGCGGTCCCAGCCTCGTAGCTGTGAACAGCTGTGATCGCAGGAAAATGCTGTTACAAAGATTTCTCAGTATATCTCCGGGACATTTCCCTGGCTTTCCCACCGACACAATGGACAAACGAGACATGAAATAACATCAACAGATCAAGACGAAGCGAATGGAGGTACCCCCGGAGTCATAGCATGTGTAAATCGAGACGAAACATCTCTCTCTCCCCCGCCTGCTTGCAAGGGGGAGGGGCAGTTTACACACACACGCAGCTGCTGCATGCAGCAACACACACACAGGGAGGAGATGGCAGAGAGAACGCACTCCCCTGAAAACTCCCCTTGAATTCCTCCAGACTCAGAAAATGTAAAAGATCACTTTTTGGAGATCCATAGAAAAAGGGTGAAAATGGAAAAAAGTATTCGAAAATAGTGCCTCATAAGGCGGGTAGAGTCCCTTGAAAACTCCCCTTGAATTCCTCCAGACTCAGAAAAAGTCAAAGTTGACTTTTTGGAGATCCATAGAAAAAGGGTGAAAATGAAAAAAAATATGCCACAGCATGGATTCGAACACGCGACCAACCGCATCCAGGGGCGAGCGTTAACGCAGTGAGCCACTGGACATGAGTACTCAAACATGCCTACTTTTGCATCTTAGACACTCTGAATTCACTAAATGTACAACTTTTTCTCCATCGAAATGAACAAATGAGACATGAAATAACATCTACAGATCAAGACGAAGCGAATGGAAGTACCCCCGGAGTCATAGCATGTGTAAATCGAGACGAAACATCTCTCTCTCCCCCGCCTGCTTGCGAAGGGGAGGGGCAGTTTACACACACACACGCAGCTGCTGCATGCAGCAACGCACACAGAGGGAGGAGATGGCAGAGAGAATGTACTCCCCTGAAAACTCCCCTTGAATTCCTCCAGACTCAGAAAATGTAAAAGTTCACTTTTTGGAGATCCATAGAAAAAGGGTGAAAATGGAAAAAAGTATTCGAAAATAGTGCCTCATAAGGCGGGTAGAGTCCCTTGAAAACTCCCCTTGAATTCCTCCAGACTCAGAAAAAGTCAAAGTTGACTTTTTGGAGATCCATAGAAAAAGGGTGAAAATGAAAAAAAGTATTCCACAGTATGGATTCGAACACGCGACCAACCGCATCCAGGGGCGAGCATTATCGCAGTGAGCCACTGGACCTGAGTACTCAAACATGCCTACTTTTGCATCTTAGAAACTCTGAATTCACTAAATGTACAACTTTTTCTCCATCAAAATGAACAAATGAGACATTAAATAACATCTACAGATCAAGACGAAGCGAATGGAAGCGGTCCCAGCCTCGTAGCTGTGAACAGCTGTGATCGCAGGAAAATGCTGTTACAAAGATTTCTCAGTATATCTCCGGGACATTTCCCTGGCTTTCCCACTGACACAATGGAAAAACGAGACATGAAATAACATCAACAGATCAAGACGAAGCGAATGGAGGTACCCCCGGGGTCATAGCATGTGTAAATCGAGACGAAACATCTCTCTCTCCCCCGCCTGCTTGCGAAGGGGAGGGGCAGTTTACACACACACGCATCTGCTGCATGCAGCAACGCACACACAGGGAGGAGATGGCAGAGAGAACGCACTCCCCTGAAAACTCCCCTTGAATTCCTCCAGACTCAGAAAATGTAAAAGTTCACTTTTTGGAGATCCATAGAAAAAGGGTGAAAATGGAAAAAAGTATTCGAAAATAGTGCCTCATAAGGCGGGTAGAGTCCCTTGAAAACTCCCCTTGAATTCCTCCAGACTCAGAAAAAGTCAAAGTTGACTTTTTGGAGATCCATAGAAAAAGGGTGAAAATGAAAAAAAGTATGCTACAGCATGGATTCGAACACGCGACCAACGGCATCCAGGGGCGAGCGTTAACGCAGTGAGCCACTGGACATGAGTACTCAAACATGCCTACTTTTGCATCTTAGACACTCTGAATTCACTAAATGTACAACTTTTTCTCCATCAAAATGAACAAATGAGACATGAAATAACATCTACAGATCAAGACGAAGCGAATGGAAGCGGTCCCAGCCTCGTAGCTGTGAACAGCTGTGATCGCAGGAAAATGCTGTGACAAAGATTTCTCAGTATATCTCCGGGACATTTCCCTGGCTTTGCCACCGTCACAATGGACAAACGAGACATGAAATAACATCAACAGATCAAGACGAAGCGAATGGAAGTACCCCCGGAGTCATAGCATGTGTAAATCGAGACGAAACATCTCTCTGTCCCCCGCCTGCTTGCGAAGGGGAGGGGCAGTTTACACACACACACGCAGCTGCTGCATGCAGCAACGCACACAGAGGGAGGAGATGGCAGAGAGAATGCACTCCCCTGAAAACTCCCCTTGAATTCCTCCAGACTCAGAAAATGTAAAAGTTCACTTTTTGGAGATCCATAGAAAAAGGGTGAAAATGGAAAAAAGTATTCGAAAATAGTGCCTCATAAGGCGGGTAGAGTCCCTTGAAAACTCCCCTTGAATTCCTCCAGACTCAGAAAAAGTCAAAGTTGACTTTTTGGAGATCCATAGAAAAAGGGTGAAAATGAAAAAAAGTATTCCACAGTATGGATTCAAACACGCGACCAACCGCATCCAGGGGCGAGCATTATCGCAGTGAGCCACTGGACCTGAGTACTCAAACATGCCTACTTTTGCATCTTAGAAACTCTGAATTCACTAAATGTACAACTTTTTCTCCATCAAAATGAACAAATGAGACATGAAATAACATCTACAGATCAAGACGAAGCGAATGGAAGCGGTCCCAGCCTCGTAGCTGTGAACAGCTGTGATCGCAGGAAAATGCTGTTACAAAGATTTCTCAGTATATCTCCGGGACATTTCCCTGGCTTTCCCACCGACACAATGGACAAACGAGACATGAAATAACATCAACAGATCAAGACGAAGTGAATGGAGGTACCCCCGGAGTCATAGCATGTGTAAATCGAGACGAAACATCTCTCTCTCCCCCGCCTGCTTGCGAAGGGGAGGGGCAGTTTACACACACACACGCAGCTGCTGCATGCAGCAACGCACACAGAGGGAGGAGATGGCAGAGAGAATGTACTCCCCTGAAAACTCCCCTTGAATTCCTCCAGACTCAGAAAATGTAAAAGTTCACTTTTTGGAGATCCATAGAAAAAGGGTGAAAATGGAAAAATGTATTCGAAAATAGTGCCTCATAAGGCGGGTAGAGTCCCTTGAAAACTCCCCTTGAATTCCTCCAGACTCAGAAAAAGTCAAAGTTGACTTTTTGGAGATCCATAGAAAAAGGGTGAAAATGAAAAAAAGTATTCCACAGTATGGATTCGAACACGCGACCAACCGCATCCAGGGGCGAGCATTATCGCAGTGAGCCACTGGACCTGAGTACTCAAACATGCCTACTTTTGCATCTTAGAAACTCTGAATTCACTAAATGTACAACTTTTTCTCCATCAAAATGAACAAATGAGACATTAAATAACATCTACAGATCAAGACGAAGCGAATGGAAGCGGTCCCAGCCTCGTAGCTGTGAACAGCTGTGATCGCAGGAAAATGCTGTTACAAAGATTTCTCAGTATATCTCCGGGACATTTCCCTGGCTTTCCCACCGACACAATGGAAAAACGAGACATGAAATAACATCAACAGATCAAGACGAAGCGAATGGAGGTACCCCCGGGGTCATAGCATGTGTAAATCGAGACGAAACATCTCTCTCTCCCCCGCCTGCTTGCGAAGGGGAGGGGCAGTTTACACACACACGCAGCTGCTGCATGCAGCAACGCACACACAGGGAGGAGATGGCAGAGAGAACGCACTCCCCTGAAAACTCCCCTTGAATTCCTCCAGACTCAGAAAATGTAAAAGTTCACTTTTTGGAGATCCATAGAAAAAGGGTGAAAATGGAAAAAAGTATTCGAAAATAGTGCCTCATAAGGCGGGTAGAGTCCCTTGAAAACTCCCCTTGAATTCCTCCAGACTCAGAAAAAGTCAAAGTTGACTTTTTGGAGATCCATAGAAAAAAGGGTGAAAATGAAAAAAAGTATGCTACAGCATGGACTCGAACACGCGACCAACGGCATCCAGGGGCGAGCGTTAACGCAGTGAGCCACTGGACATGAGTACTCAAACATGCCTACTTTTGCATCTTAGACACTCTGAATTCACTAAACGTACAACCTTTTCTCCATCAAAATGAACAAATGAGACATGAAATAACATCTACAGATCAAGACGAAGCGAATGGAAGCGGTCCCAGCCTCGTAGCTGTGAACAGCTGTGATCGCAGGAAAATGCTGTTACAAAGATTTCTCAGTATATCTCCGTGACATTTCCCTGGCTTTGCCACCGTCACAATGGACAAACGAGACATGAAATAACATCAACAGATCAAGACGAAGCGAATGGAAGTACCCCCGGAGTCATAGCATGTGTAAATCGAGACGAAACATCTCTCTCTCCCCCGCCTGCTTGCGAAGGGGAGGGGCAGTTTACACACACACACGCAGCTGCTGCATGCAGCAACGCACACAGAGGGAGGAGATGGCAGAGAGAATGCACTCCCCTGAAAACTCCCCTTGAATTCCTCCAGACTCAGAAAATGTAAAAGTTCACTTTTTGGAGATCCATAGAAAAAGGGTGAAAATGGAAAAAAGTATTCGAAAATAGTGCCTCATAAGGCGGGTAGAGTCCCTTGAAAACTCCCCTTGAATTCCTCCAGACTCAGAAAAAGTCAAAGTTGACTTTTTGGAGATCCATAGAAAAAGGGTGAAAATGAAAAAAAGTATGCCACAGTATGGATTCGAACACGCGACCAACCACATCCAGGGGCGAGCATTAACGCAGTGACCCACTGGACCTGAGTACTCAAACATGCCTACTTTTGCATCTTAGAAACTCTGAATTCACTAAATGTACAACTTTTTCTCCATCAAAATGAACAAATGAGACATGAAATAACATCTACAGATCAAGACGAAGCGAATGGAAGCCGTCCCAGCCTCGTAGCTGTGAACAGCTGTGATCGCAGGAAAATGCTGTTACAAAGATTTCTCAGTATATCTCCGGGACATTTCCCTGGCTTTCCCACCGACACAATGGACAAACGAGACATGAAATAACATCAACAGATCAAGACGAAGCGAATGGAGGTACCCCCGGAGTCATAGCATGTGTAAATCGAGACGAAACATATCTCTCTCCCCCGCCTGCTTGCAAGGGGGAGGGGCAGTTTACACACACACGCAGCTGCTGCATGCAGCAACACACACACAGGGAGGAGATGGCAGAGAGAACGCACTCCCCTGAAAACTCCCCTTGAATTCCTCCAGACTCAGAAAATGTAAAAGATCACTTTTTGGAGATCCATAGAAAAAGGGTGAAAATGGAAAAAAGTATTCGAAAATAGTGCCTCATAAGGCGGGTAGAGTCCCTTGAAAACTCCCCTTGAATTCCTCCAGACTCAGAAAAAGTCAAAGTTGACTTTTTGGAGATCCATAGAAAAAGGGTGAAAATGAAAAAAAATATGCCACAGCATGGATTCGAACACGCGACCAACCGCATCCAGGGGCGAGCGTTAACGCAGTGAGCCACTGGACATGAGTACTCAAACATGCCTACTTTTGCATCTTAGACACTCTGAATTCACTAAATGTGCAACTTTTTCTCCATCGAAATGAACAAATGAGACATGAAATAACATCTACAGATCAAGACGAAGCGAATGGAAGTACCCCCGGAGTCATAGCATGTGTAAATCGAGACGAAACATCTCTCTCTCCCCCGCCTGCTTGCGAAGGGGAGGGGCAGTTTACACACACACACGCAGCTGCTGCATGCAGCAACGCACACAGAGGGAGGAGATGGCAGAGAGAATGTACTCCCCTGAAAACTCCCCTTGAATTCCTCCAGACTCAGAAAATGTAAAAGATCACTTTTTGGAGATCCATAGAAAAAGGGTGAAAATGGAAAAAAGTATTCGAAAATAGTGCCTCATAAGGCGGGTAGAGTCCCTTGAAAACTCCCCTTGAATTCCTCCAGACTCAGAAAAAGTCAAAGTTGACTTTTTGGAGATCCATAGAAAAAGGGTGAAAATGAAAAAAAATATGCCACAGCATGGATTCGAACACGCGACCAACCGCATCCAGGGGCGAGCGTTAACGCAGTGAGCCACTGGACATGAGTACTCAAACATGCCTACTTTTGCATCTTAGACACTCTGAATTCACTAAATGTACAACTTTTTCTCCATCGAAATGAACAAATGAGACATGAAATAACATCTACAGATCAAGACGAAGCGAATGGAAGTACCCCCGGAGTCATAGCATGTGTAAATCGAGACGAAACATCTCTCTCTCCCCCGCCTGCTTGCGAAGGGGAGGGGCAGTTTACACACACACACGCAGCTGCTGCATGCAGCAACGCACACAGAGGGAGGAGATGGCAGAGAGAATGTACTCCCCTGAAAACTCCCCTTGAATTCCTCCAGACTCAGAAAATGTAAAAGTTCACTTTTTGGAGATCCATAGAAAAAGGGTGAAAATGGAAAAAAGTATTCGAAAATAGTGCCTCATAAGGCGGGTAGAGTCCCTTGAAAACTCCCCTTGAATTCCTCCAGACTCAGAAAAAGTCAAAGTTGACTTTTTGGAGATCCATAGAAAAAAGGGTGAAAATGAAAAAAAGTATGCTACAGCATGGACTCGAACACGCGACCACCGGCATCCAGGGGCGAGCGTTAACGCAGTGAGCCACTGGACATGAGTACTCAAACATGCCTACTTTTGCATCTTAGACACTCTGAATTCACTAAATGTACAACCTTTTCTCCATCAAAATGAACAAATGAGACATGAAATAACATCTACAGATCAAGACGAAGCGAATGGAAGCGGTCCCAGCCTCGTAGCTGTGAACAGCTGTGATCGCAGGAAAATGCTGTTACAAAGATTTCTCAGTATATCTCCGTGACATTTCCCTGGCTTTGCCACCGTCACAATGGACAAACGAGACATGAAATAACATCAACAGATCAAGACGAAGCGAATGGAAGTACCCCCGGAGTCATAGCATGTGTAAATCGAGACGAAACATCTCTCTCTCCCCCGCCTGCTTGCGAAGGGGAGGGGCAGTTTACACACACACACGCAGCTGCTGCATGCAGCAACGCACACAGAGGGAGGAGATGGCAGAGAGAATGCACTCCCCTGAAAACTCCCCTTGAATTCCTCCAGACTCAGAAAATGTAAAAGTTCACTTTTTGGAGATCCATAGAAAAAGGGTGAAAATGGAAAAAAGTATTCGAAAATAGTGCCTCATAAGGCGGGTAGAGTCCCTTGAAAACTCCCCTTGAATTCCTCCAGACTCAGAAAAAGTCAAAGTTGACTTTTTGGAGATCCATAGAAAAAGGGTGAAAATGAAAAAAAGTATGCCACAGTATGGATTCGAACACGCGACCAACCACATCCAGGGGCGAGCATTAACGCAGTGAGCCACTGGACCTGAGTACTCAAACATGCCTACTTTTGCATCTTAGAAACTCTGAATTCACTAAATGTACAACTTTTTCTCCATCAAAATGAACAAATGAGACATGAAATAACATCTACAGATCAAGACGAAGCGAATGGAAGCGGTCCCAGCCTCGTAGCTGTGAACAGCTGTGATCGCAGGAAAATGCTGTTACAAAGATTTCTCAGTATATCTCCGGGACATTTCCCTGGCTTTCCCACCGACACAATGGACAAACGAGACATGAAATAACATCAACAGATCAAGACGAAGCGAATGGAGGTACCCCCGGAGTCATAGCATGTGTAAATCGAGACGAAACATCTCTCTCTCCCCCGCCTGCTTGCAAGGGGGAGGGGCAGTTTACACACACACGCAGCTGCTGCATGCAGCAACACACACACAGGGAGGAGATGGCAGAGAGAACGCACTCCCCTGAAAACTCCCCTTGAATTCCTCCAGACTCAGAAAATGTAAAAGATCACTTTTTGGAGATCCATAGAAAAAGGGTGAAAATGGAAAAAAGTATTCGAAAATAGTGCCTCATAAGGCGGGTAGAGTCCCTTGAAAACTCCCCTTGAATTCCTCCAGACTCAGAAAAAGTCAAAGTTGACTTTTTGGAGATCCATAGAAAAAGGGTGAAAATGAAAAAAAATATGCCACAGCATGGATTCGAACACGCGACCAACCGCATCCAGGGGCGAGCGTTAACGCAGTGAGCCACTGGACATGAGTACTCAAACATGCCTACTTTTGCATCTTAGACACTCTGAATTCACTAAATGTACAACTTTTTCTCCATCGAAATGAACAAATGAGACATGAAATAACATCTACAGATCAAGACGAAGCGAATGGAAGTACCCCCGGAGTCATAGCATGTGTAAATCGAGACGAAACATCTCTCTCTCCCCCGCCTGCTTGCGAAGGGGAGGGGCAGTTTACACACACACACGCAGCTGCTGCATGCAGCAACGCACACAGAGGGAGGAGATGGCAGAGAGAATGTACTCCCCTGAAAACTCCCCTTGAATTCCTCCAGACTCAGAAAATGTAAAAGTTCACTTTTTGGAGATCCATAGAAAAAGGGTGAAAATGGAAAAAAGTATTCGAAAATAGTGCCTCATAAGGCGGGTAGAGTCCCTTGAAAACTCCCCTTGAATTCCTCCAGACTCAGAAAAAGTCAAAGTTGACTTTTTGGAGATCCATAGAAAAAGGGTGAAAATGAAAAAAAGTATTCCACAGTATGGATTCGAACACGCGACCAACCGCATCCAGGGGCGAGCATTATCGCAGTGAGCCACTGGACCTGAGTACTCAAACATGCCTACTTTTGCATCTTAGAAACTCTGAATTCACTAAATGTACAACTTTTTCTCCATCAAAATGAACAAATGAGACATTAAATAACATCTACAGATCAAGACGAAGCGAATGGAAGCGGTCCCAGCCTCGTAGCTGTGAACAGCTGTGATCGCAGGAAAATGCTGTTACAAAGATTTCTCAGTATATCTCCGGGACATTTCCCTGGCTTTCCCACTGACACAATGGAAAAACGAGACATGAAATAACATCAACAGATCAAGACGAAGCGAATGGAGGTACCCCCGGGGTCATAGCATGTGTAAATCGAGACGAAACATCTCTCTCTCCCCCGCCTGCTTGCGAAGGGGAGGGGCAGTTTACACACACACGCAGCTGCTGCATGCAGCAACGCACACACAGGGAGGAGATGGCAGAGAGAACGCACTCCCCTGAAAACTCCCCTTGAATTCCTCCAGACTCAGAAAATGTAAAAGTTCACTTTTTGGAGATCCATAGAAAAAGGGTGAAAATGGAAAAAAGTATTCGAAAATAGTGCCTCATAAGGCGGGTAGAGTCCCTTGAAAACTCCCCTTGAATTCCTCCAGACTCAGAAAAAGTCAAAGTTGACTTTTTGGAGATCCATAGAAAAAGGGTGAAAATGAAAAAAAGTATGCTACAGCATGGATTCGAACACGCGACCAACGGCATCCAGGGGCGAGCGTTAACGCAGTGAGCCACTGGACATGAGTACTCAAACATGCCTACTTTTGCATCTTAGACACTCTGAATTCACTAAATGTACAACTTTTTCTCCATCAAAATGAACAAATGAGACATGAAATAACATCTACAGATCAAGACGAAGCGAATGGAAGCGGTCCCAGCCTCGTAGCTGTGAACAGCTGTGATCGCAGGAAAATGCTGTGACAAAGATTTCTCAGTATATCTCCGGGACATTTCCCTGGCTTTGCCACCGTCACAATGGACAAACGAGACATGAAATAACATCAACAGATCAAGACGAAGCGAATGGAAGTACCCCCGGAGTCATAGCATGTGTAAATCGAGACGAAACATCTCTCTGTCCCCCGCCTGCTTGCGAAGGGGAGGGGCAGTTTACACACACACACGCAGCTGCTGCATGCAGCAACGCACACAGAGGGAGGAGATGGCAGAGAGAATGCACTCCCCTGAAAACTCCCCTTGAATTCCTCCAGACTCAGAAAATGTAAAAGTTCACTTTTTGGAGATCCATAGAAAAAGGGTGAAAATGGAAAAAAGTATTCGAAAATAGTGCCTCATAAGGCGGGTAGAGTCCCTTGAAAACTCCCCTTGAATTCCTCCAGACTCAGAAAAAGTCAAAGTTGACTTTTTGGAGATCCATAGAAAAAGGGTGAAAATGAAAAAAAGTATTCCACAGTATGGATTCAAACACGCGACCAACCGCATCCAGGGGCGAGCATTATCGCAGTGAGCCACTGGACCTGAGTACTCAAACATGCCTACTTTTGCATCTTAGAAACTCTGAATTCACTAAATGTACAACTTTTTCTCCATCAAAATGAACAAATGAGACATGAAATAACATCTACAGATCAAGACGAAGCGAATGGAAGCGGTCCCAGCCTCGTAGCTGTGAACAGCTGTGATCGCAGGAAAATGCTGTTACAAAGATTTCTCAGTATATCTCCGGGACATTTCCCTGGCTTTCCCACCGACACAATGGACAAACGAGACATGAAATAACATCAACAGATCAAGACGAAGTGAATGGAGGTACCCCCGGAGTCATAGCATGTGTAAATCGAGACGAAACATCTCTCTCTCCCCCGCCTGCTTGCGAAGGGGAGGGGCAGTTTACACACACACACGCAGCTGCTGCATGCAGCAACGCACACAGAGGGAGGAGATGGCAGAGAGAATGTACTCCCCTGAAAACTCCCCTTGAATTCCTCCAGACTCAGAAAATGTAAAAGTTCACTTTTTGGAGATCCATAGAAAAAGGGTGAAAATGGAAAAATGTATTCGAAAATAGTGCCTCATAAGGCGGGTAGAGTCCCTTGAAAACTCCCCTTGAATTCCTCCAGACTCAGAAAAAGTCAAAGTTGACTTTTTGGAGATCCATAGAAAAAGGGTGAAAATGAAAAAAAGTATTCCACAGTATGGATTCGAACACGCGACCAACCGCATCCAGGGGCGAGCATTATCGCAGTGAGCCACTGGACCTGAGTACTCAAACATGCCTACTTTTGCATCTTAGAAACTCTGAATTCACTAAATGTACAACTTTTTCTCCATCAAAATGAACAAATGAGACATTAAATAACATCTACAGATCAAGACGAAGCGAATGGAAGCGGTCCCAGCCTCGTAGCTGTGAACAGCTGTGATCGCAGGAAAATGCTGTTACAAAGATTTCTCAGTATATCTCCGGGACATTTCCCTGGCTTTCCCACCGACACAATGGAAAAACGAGACATGAAATAACATCAACAGATCAAGACGAAGCGAATGGAGGTACCCCCGGGGTCATAGCATGTGTAAATCGAGACGAAACATCTCTCTCTCCCCCGCCTGCTTGCGAAGGGGAGGGGCAGTTTACACACACACGCAGCTGCTGCATGCAGCAACGCACACACAGGGAGGAGATGGCAGAGAGAACGCACTCCCCTGAAAACTCCCCTTGAATTCCTCCAGACTCAGAAAATGTAAAAGTTCACTTTTTGGAGATCCATAGAAAAAGGGTGAAAATGGAAAAAAGTATTCGAAAATAGTGCCTCATAAGGCGGGTAGAGTCCCTTGAAAACTCCCCTTGAATTCCTCCAGACTCAGAAAAAGTCAAAGTTGACTTTTTGGAGATCCATAGAAAAAAGGGTGAAAATGAAAAAAAGTATGCTACAGCATGGACTCGAACACGCGACCAACGGCATCCAGGGGCGAGCGTTAACGCAGTGAGCCACTGGACATGAGTACTCAAACATGCCTACTTTTGCATCTTAGACACTCTGAATTCACTAAACGTACAACCTTTTCTCCATCAAAATGAACAAATGAGACATGAAATAACATCTACAGATCAAGACGAAGCGAATGGAAGCGGTCCCAGCCTCGTAGCTGTGAACAGCTGTGATCGCAGGAAAATGCTGTTACAAAGATTTCTCAGTATATCTCCGTGACATTTCCCTGGCTTTGCCACCGTCACAATGGACAAACGAGACATGAAATAACATCAACAGATCAAGACGAAGCGAATGGAAGTACCCCCGGAGTCATAGCATGTGTAAATCGAGACGAAACATCTCTCTCTCCCCCGCCTGCTTGCGAAGGGGAGGGGCAGTTTACACACACACACGCAGCTGCTGCATGCAGCAACGCACACAGAGGGAGGAGATGGCAGAGAGAATGCACTCCCCTGAAAACTCCCCTTGAATTCCTCCAGACTCAGAAAATGTAAAAGTTCACTTTTTGGAGATCCATAGAAAAAGGGTGAAAATGGAAAAAAGTATTCGAAAATAGTGCCTCATAAGGCGGGTAGAGTCCCTTGAAAACTCCCCTTGAATTCCTCCAGACTCAGAAAAAGTCAAAGTTGACTTTTTGGAGATCCATAGAAAAAGGGTGAAAATGAAAAAAAGTATGCCACAGTATGGATTCGAACACGCGACCAACCACATCCAGGGGCGAGCATTAACGCAGTGAGCCACTGGACCTGAGTACTCAAACATGCCTACTTTTGCATCTTAGAAACTCTGAATTCACTAAATGTACAACTTTTTCTCCATCAAAATGAACAAATGAGACATGAAATAACATCTACAGATCAAGACGAAGCGAATGGAAGCCGTCCCAGCCTCGTAGCTGTGAACAGCTGTGATCGCAGGAAAATGCTGTTACAAAGATTTCTCAGTATATCTCCGGGACATTTCCCTGGCTTTCCCACCGACACAATGGACAAACGAGACATGAAATAACATCAACAGATCAAGACGAAGCGAATGGAGGTACCCCCGGAGTCATAGCATGTGTAAATCGAGACGAAACATATCTCTCTCCCCCGCCTGCTTGCAAGGGGGAGGGGCAGTTTACACACACACGCAGCTGCTGCATGCAGCAACACACACACAGGGAGGAGATGGCAGAGAGAACGCACTCCCCTGAAAACTCCCCTTGAATTCCTCCAGACTCAGAAAATGTAAAAGATCACTTTTTGGAGATCCATAGAAAAAGGGTGAAAATGGAAAAAAGTATTCGAAAATAGTGCCTCATAAGGCGGGTAGAGTCCCTTGAAAACTCCCCTTGAATTCCTCCAGACTCAGAAAAAGTCAAAGTTGACTTTTTGGAGATCCATAGAAAAAGGGTGAAAATGAAAAAAAATATGCCACAGCATGGATTCGAACACGCGACCAACCGCATCCAGGGGCGAGCGTTAACGCAGTGAGCCACTGGACATGAGTACTCAAACATGCCTACTTTTGCATCTTAGACACTCTGAATTCACTAAATGTGCAACTTTTTCTCCATCGAAATGAACAAATGAGACATGAAATAACATCTACAGATCAAGACGAAGCGAATGGAAGTACCCCCGGAGTCATAGCATGTGTAAATCGAGACGAAACATCTCTCTCTCCCCCGCCTGCTTGCGAAGGGGAGGGGCAGTTTACACACACACACGCAGCTGCTGCATGCAGCAACGCACACAGAGGGAGGAGATGGCAGAGAGAATGTACTCCCCTGAAAACTCCCCTTGAATTCCTCCAGACTCAGAAAATGTAAAAGATCACTTTTTGGAGATCCATAGAAAAAGGGTGAAAATGGAAAAAAGTATTCGAAAATAGTGCCTCATAAGGCGGGTAGAGTCCCTTGAAAACTCCCCTTGAATTCCTCCAGACTCAGAAAAAGTCAAAGTTGACTTTTTGGAGATCCATAGAAAAAGGGTGAAAATGAAAAAAAATATGCCACAGCATGGATTCGAACACGCGACCAACCGCATCCAGGGGCGAGCGTTAACGCAGTGAGCCACTGGACATGAGTACTCAAACATGCCTACTTTTGCATCTTAGACACTCTGAATTCACTAAATGTACAACTTTTTCTCCATCGAAATGAACAAATGAGACATGAAATAACATCTACAGATCAAGACGAAGCGAATGGAAGTACCCCCGGAGTCATAGCATGTGTAAATCGAGACGAAACATCTCTCTCTCCCCCGCCTGCTTGCGAAGGGGAGGGGCAGTTTACACACACACACGCAGCTGCTGCATGCAGCAACGCACACAGAGGGAGGAGATGGCAGAGAGAATGTACTCCCCTGAAAACTCCCCTTGAATTCCTCCAGACTCAGAAAATGTAAAAGTTCACTTTTTGGAGATCCATAGAAAAAGGGTGAAAATGGAAAAAAGTATTCGAAAATAGTGCCTCATAAGGCGGGTAGAGTCCCTTGAAAACTCCCCTTGAATTCCTCCAGACTCAGAAAAAGTCAAAGTTGACTTTTTGGAGATCCATAGAAAAAGGGTGAAAATGAAAAAAAGTATTCCACAGTATGGATTCGAACACGCGACCAACCGCATCCAGGGGCGAGCATTATCGCAGTGAGCCACTGGACCTGAGTACTCAAACATGCCTACTTTTGCATCTTAGAAACTCTGAATTCACTAAATGTACAACTTTTTCTCCATCAAAATGAACAAATGAGACATTAAATAACATCTACAGATCAAGACGAAGCGAATGGAAGCGGTCCCAGCCTCGTAGCTGTGAACAGCTGTGATCGCAGGAAAATGCTGTTACAAAGATTTCTCAGTAGGATATCTCCGGGACATTTCCCTGGCTTTCCCACCGACACAATGGAAAAACGAGACATGAAATAACATCAACAGATCAAGACGAAGCGAATGGAGGTACCCCCGGGGTCATAGCATGTGTAAATCGAGACGAAACATCTCTCTCTCCCCCGCCTGCTTGCGAAGGGGAGGGGCAGTTTACACACACACGCAGCTGCTGCATGCAGCAACGCACACACAGGGAGGAGATGGCAGAGAGAACGCACTCCCCTGAAAACTCCCCTTGAATTCCTCCAGACTCAGAAAATGTAAAAGTTCACTTTTTGGAGATCCATAGAAAAAGGGTGAAAATGGAAAAAAGTATTCGAAAATAGTGCCTCATAAGGCGGGTAGAGTCCCTTGAAAACTCCCCTTGAATTCCTCCAGACTCAGAAAAAGTCAAAGTTGACTTTTTGGAGATCCATAGAAAAAGGGTGAAAATGAAAAAAAGTATTCCACAGTATGGATTCGAACACGCGACCAACCGCATCCAGGGGCGAGCATTATCGCAGTGAGCCACTGGACCTGAGTACTCAAACATGCCTACTTTTGCATCTTAGAAACTCTGAATTCACTAAATGTACAACTTTTTCTCCATCAAAATGAACAAATGAGACATGAAATAACATCTACAGATCAAGACGAAGCGAATGGAAGCGGTCCCAGCCTCGTAGCTGTGAACAGCTGTGATCGCAGGAAAATGCTGTTACAAAGATTTCTCAGTATATCTCCGGGACATTTCCCTGGCTTTCCCACCGACACAATGGACAAACGAGACATGAAATAACATCAACAGATCAAGACGAAGTGAATGGAGGTACCCCCGGAGTCATAGCATGTGTAAATCGAGACGAAACATCTCTCTCTCCCCCGCCTGCTTGCGAAGGGGAGGGGCAGTTTACACACACACACGCAGCTGCTGCATGCAGCAACGCACACAGAGGGAGGAGATGGCAGAGAGAATGTACTCCCCTGAAAACTCCCCTTGAATTCCTCCAGACTCAGAAAATGTAAAAGTTCACTTTTTGGAGATCCATAGAAAAAGGGTGAAAATGGAAAAAAGTATTCGAAAATAGTGCCTCATAAGGCGGGTAGAGTCCCTTGAAAACTCCCCTTGAATTCCTCCAGACTCAGAAAAAGTCAAAGTTGACTTTTTGGAGATCCATAGAAAAAGGGTGAAAATGAAAAAAAGTATTCCACAGTATGGATTCGAACACGCGACCAACCGCATCCAGGGGCGAGCATTATCGCAGTGAGCCACTGGACCTGAGTACTCAAACATGCCTACTTTTGCATCTTAGAAACTCTGAATTCACTAAATGTACAACTTTTTCTCCATCAAAATGAACAAATGAGACATTAAATAACATCTACAGATCAAGACGAAGCGAATGGAAGCGGTCCCAGCCTCGTAGCTGTGAACAGCTGTGATCGCAGGAAAATGCTGTTACAAAGATTTCTCAGTATATCTCCGGGACATTTCCCTGGCTTTCCCACCGACACAATGGAAAAACGAGACATGAAATAACATCAACAGATCAAGACGAAGCGAATGGAGGTACCCCCGGGGTCATAGCATGTGTAAATCGAGACGAAACATCTCTCTCTCCCCCGCCTGCTTGCGAAGGGGAGGGGCAGTTTACACACACACGCAGCTGCTGCATGCAGCAACGCACACACAGGGAGGAGATGGCAGAGAGAACGCACTCCCCTGAAAACTCCCCTTGAATTCCTCCAGACTCAGAAAATGTAAAAGTTCACTTTTTGGAGATCCATAGAAAAAGGGTGAAAATGGAAAAAAGTATTCGAAAATAGTGCCTCATAAGGCGGGTAGAGTCCCTTGAAAACTCCCCTTGAATTCCTCCAGACTCAGAAAAAGTCAAAGTTGACTTTTTGGAGATCCATAGAAAAAAGGGTGAAAATGAAAAAAAGTATGCTACAGCATGGACTCGAACACGCGACCAACGGCATCCAGGGGCGAGCGTTAACGCAGTGAGCCACTGGACATGAGTACTCAAACATGCCTACTTTTGCATCTTAGACACTCTGAATTCACTAAATGTACAACCTTTTCTCCATCAAAATGAACAAATGAGACATGAAATAACATCTACAGATCAAGACGAAGCGAATGGAAGCGGTCCCAGCCTCGTAGCTGTGAACAGCTGTGATCGCAGGAAAATGCTGTTACAAAGATTTCTCAGTATATCTCCGTGACATTTCCCTGGCTTTGCCACCGTCACAATGGACAAACGAGACATGAAATAACATCAACAGATCAAGACGAAGCGAATGGAAGTACCCCCGGAGTCATAGCATGTGTAAATCGAGACGAAACATCTCTCTCTCCCCCGCCTGCTTGCGAAGGGGAGGGGCAGTTTACACACACACACGCAGCTGCTGCATGCAGCAACGCACACAGAGGGAGGAGATGGCAGAGAGAATGCAGTCCCCTGAAAACTCCCCTTGAATTCCTCCAGACTCAGAAAATGTAAAAGTTCACTTTTTGGAGATCCATAGAAAAAGGGTGAAAATGGAAAAAAGTATTCGAAAATAGTGCCTCATAAGGCGGGTAGAGTCCCTTGAAAACTCCCCTTGAATTCCTCCAGACTCAGAAAAAGTCAAAGTTGACTTTTTGGAGATCCATAGAAAAAGGGTGAAAATGAAAAAAAGTATGCCACAGTATGGATTCGAACACGCGACCAACCACATCCAGGGGCGAGCATTAACGCAGTGAGCCACTGGACCTGAGTACTCAAACATGCCTACTTTTGCATCTTAGAAACTCTGAATTCACTAAATGTACAACTTTTTCTCCATCAAAATGAACAAATGAGACATGAAATAACATCTACAGATCAAGACGAAGCGAATGGAAGCGGTCCCAGCCTCGTAGCTGTGAACAGCTGTGATCGCAGGAAAATGCTGTTACAAAGATTTCTCAGTATATCTCCGGGACATTTCCCTGGCTTTCCCACCGACACAATGGACAAACGAGACATGAAATAACATCAACAGATCAAGACGAAGCGAATGGAGGTACCCCCGGAGTCATAGCATGTGTACATCGAGACGAAACATCTCTCTCTCCCCCGCCTGCTTGCGAGAGGGAGGGGTAGTTTACACACACACGCAGCTGCTGCATGCAGCAACACACACACAGGGAGGAGATGGCAGAGAGAACGCACTCCCCTGAAAACTCCCCTTGAATTCCTCCAGACTCAGAAAATGTAAAAGATCACTTTTTGGAGATCCATAGAAAAAGGGTGAAAATGGAAAAAAGTATTCGAAAATAGTGCCTCATAAGGCGGGTAGAGTCCCTTGAAAACTCCCCTTGAATTCCTCCAGACTCAGAAAATGTAAAAGATCACTTTTTGGAGATCCATAGAAAAAGGGTGAAAATGAAAAAAAGAATGCCACAGCATGGATTCGAACACGCGACCAACCGCATCCAGGGGCGAGCGTTAACACAGTGAGCCACTGGACCTGAGTACTCAAATATGCCTACTTGTGCATCTTAGACACTCTGAATTCACTAAATGTACAACTTTTTCTCCATCGAAATGAACAAATGAGACATGAAATAACATCTACAGATCAAGACAAAGCGAATGGAAGTGGTCCCAGCCTCGTAGCTGTGAACAGCTGTGATCGCAGGAAAATGCTGTTACAAAGATTTCTCAGTATATCTCCGGGACATTTCCCTGGCTTTGCCACCTTCACAATGGACAAACGAGACATGAAATAACATCAACAGATCAAGACGAAGCGAATGGAAGTACCCCTGGAGTCATAGCATGTGTAAATCGAGACGAAACATCTCTCTCTCCCCCGCCTGCTTGCGAAGGGGAGGGGCAGTTTACACACACACACGCAGCTGCTGTATGCAGCAACGCACACAGAGGGAGGAGATGGCAGAGAGAATGCACTCCCCTGAAAACTCCCCTTGAATTCCTCCAGACTCAGAAAATGTAAAAGTTCACTTTTTGGAGATCCATAGAAAAAGGGTGAAAATGGAAAAAAGTATTCAAAAATAGTGCCTCATAAGGCGGGTAGAGTCCCTTGAAAACTCCCCTTGAATTCCTCCAGACTCAGAAAAAGTCAAAGTTGACTTTTTGGAGATCCATAGAAAAAGGGTGAAAATGAAAAAAAGTATTCCACAGTATGGATTCGAACACGCGACCAACCGCATCCAGGGGCGAGCATTAACGCAGTGAGCCACTGGACCTGAGTACTCAAACATGCCTACTTTTGCATCTTAGAAACTCTGAATTCACTAAATGTACAACTTTTTCTCCATCAAAATGAACAAATGAGACATTAAATAACATCTACAGATCAAGACGAAGCGAATGGAAGCGATCCCAGCCTCGTAGCTGTGAACAGCTGTGATCGCAGGAAAATGCTGTTACAAAGATTTCTCAGTATATCTCCGGGACATTTCCCTGGCTTTCCCACCGTCACAATGGACAAACGAGACATGAAATAACATCAACAGATCAAGACGAAGCGAATGGAGGTACCCCCGGAGTCATAGCATGTGTAAATCGAGACGAAACATCTCTCTCTCTCCCGCCTGCTTGCGAAGGGGAGGGGCAGTTTACACACACACGCAGCTGCTGCATGCAGCAACGCACACACAGGGAGGAGATGGCAGAGAGAACGCACTCCCCTGAAAACTCCCCTTGAATTCCTCCAGACTCAGAAAATGTAAAAGATCACTTTTTGGAGATCCATAGAAAAAGGGTGAAAATGAAAAAAAGAATGCCACAGCATGGATTCGAACACACGACCAACCGCATCCATGGGCGAGTGTTAACGCAGTGAGCCACTGGACCTGAGTATGCAAATATGCCTACTTGTGCATCTTAGACACTCTGAATTCACTAAATGTACAACTTTTTCTCCATCAAAATGAACAAATGAGACATGAAATAACATCTACAGATCAAGACGAAGCGAATGGAAGCGGTCCCAGCCTCGTAGCTGTGAACAGCTGTGATCGCAGGAAAATGCTGTTACAAAGATTTCTCAGTATATCTCCGGGACATTTCCCTGGCTTTCCCACCGACACAATGGACAAACGAGACATGAAATAACATCAACAGATCAAGACGAAGCGAATGGAGGTACCCCCGGAGTCATAGCATGTGTAATTCGAGACGAAACATCTCTCTCTCCCCCGCCTGCTTGCAAGGGGGAGGGGCAGTTTACACACACACGCAGCTGCTGCATGCAGCAACACACACACAGGGAGGAGATGGCAGAGAGAACGCACTCCCCTGAAAACTCCCCTTGAATTCCTCCAGACTCAGAAAATGTAAAAGATCACTTTTTGGAGATCCATAGAAAAAGGGTGAAAATGGAAAAAAGTATTCGAAAATAGTGCCTCATAAGGCGGGTAGAGTCCCTTGAAAACTCCCCTTGAATTCCTCCAGACTCAGAAAAAGTCAAAGTTGACTTTTTGGAGATCCATAGAAAAAGGGTGAAAATGAAAAAAAATATGCCACAGCATGGATTCGAACACGCGACCAACCGCATCCAGGGGCGAGCGTTAACGCAGTGAGCCACTGGACATGAGTACTCAAACATGCCTACTTTTGCATCTTAGACACTCTGAATTCACTAAATGTACAACTTTTTCTCCATCGAAATGAACAAATGAGACATGAAATAACATCTACAGATCAAGACGAAGCGAATGGAAGTACCCCCGGAGTCATAGCATGTGTAAATCGAGACGAAACATCTCTCTCTCCCCCGCCTGCTTGCGAAGGGGAGGGGCAGTTTACACACACACACGCAGCTGCTGCATGCAGCAACGCACACAGAGGGAGGAGATGGCAGAGAGAATGTACTCCCCTGAAAACTCCCCTTGAATTCCTCCAGACTCAGAAAATGTAAAAGTTCACTTTTTGGAGATCCATAGAAAAAGGGTGAAAATGGAAAAAAGTATTCGAAAATAGTGCCTCATAAGGCGGGTAGAGTCCCTTGAAAACTCCCCTTGAATTCCTCCAGACTCAGAAAAAGTCAAAGTTGACTTTTTGGAGATCCATAGAAAAAGGGTGAAAATGAAAAAAAGTATTCCACAGTATGGATTCGAACACGCGACCAACCGCATCCAGGGGCGAGCATTATCGCAGTGAGCCACTGGACCTGAGTACTCAAACATGCCTACTTTTGCATCTTAGAAACTCTGAATTCACTAAATGTACAACTTTTTCTCCATCAAAATGAACAAATGAGACATTAAATAACATCTACAGATCAAGACGAAGCGAATGGAAGCGGTCCCAGCCTCGTAGCTGTGAACAGCTGTGATCGCAGGAAAATGCTGTTTCAAAGATTTCTCAGTAGGATATCTCCGGGACATTTCCCTGGCTTTCCCACCGACACAATGGAAAAACGAGACATGAAATAACATCAACAGATCAAGACGAAGCGAATGGAGGTACCCCCGGGGTCATAGCATGTGTAAATCGAGACGAAACATCTCTCTCTCCCCCGCCTGCTTGCGAAGGGGAGGGGCAGTTTACACACACACGCAGCTGCTGCATGCAGCAACGCACACACAGGGAGGAGATGGCAGAGAGAACGCACTCCCCTGAAAACTCCCCTTGAATTCCTCCAGACTCAGAAAATGTAAAAGTTCACTTTTTGGAGATCCATAGAAAAAGGGTGAAAATGGAAAAAAGTATTCGAAAATAGTGCCTCATAAGGCGGGTAGAGTCCCTTGAAAACTCCCCTTGAATTCCTCCAGACTCAGAAAAAGTCAAAGTTGACTTTTTGGAGATCCATAGAAAAAGGGTGAAAATGAAAAAAAGTATTCCACAGTATGGATTCGAACACGCGACCAACCGCATCCAGGGGCGAGCATTATCGCAGTGAGCCACTGGACCTGAGTACTCAAACATGCCTACTTTTGCATCTTAGAAACTCTGAATTCACTAAATGTACAACTTTTTCTCCATCAAAATGAACAAATGAGACATGAAATAACATCTACAGATCAAGACGAAGCGAATGGAAGCGGTCCCAGCCTCGTAGCTGTGAACAGCTGTGATCGCAGGAAAATGCTGTTACAAAGATTTCTCAGTATATCTCCGGGACATTTCCCTGGCTTTCCCACCGACACAATGGACAAACGAGACATGAAATAACATCAACAGATCAAGACGAAGTGAATGGAGGTACCCCCGGAGTCATAGCATGTGTAAATCGAGACGAAACATCTCTCTCTCCCCCGCCTGCTTGCGAAGGGGAGGGGCAGTTTACACACACACACGCAGCTGCTGCATGCAGCAACGCACACAGAGGGAGGAGATGGCAGAGAGAATGTACTCCCCTGAAAACTCCCCTTGAATTCCTCCAGACTCAGAAAATGTAAAAGTTCACTTTTTGGAGATCCATAGAAAAAGGGTGAAAATGGAAAAAAGTATTCGAAAATAGTGCCTCATAAGGCGGGTAGAGTCCCTTGAAAACTCCCCTTGAATTCCTCCAGACTCAGAAAAAGTCAAAGTTGACTTTTTGGAGATCCATAGAAAAAAGGGTGAAAATGAAAAAAAGTATGCTACAGCATGGACTCGAACACGCGACCAACGGCATCCAGGGGCGAGCGTTAACGCAGTGAGCCACTGGACATGAGTACTCAAACATGCCTACTTTTGCATCTTAGACACTCTGAATTCACTAAATGTACAACCTTTTCTCCATCAAAATGAACAAATGAGACATGAAATAACATCTACAGATCAAGACGAAGCGAATGGAAGCGGTCCCAGCCTCGTAGCTGTGAACAGCTGTGATCGCAGGAAAATGCTGTTACAAAGATTTCTCAGTATATCTCCGTGACATTTCCCTGGCTTTGCCACCGTCACAATGGACAAACGAGACATGAAATAACATCAACAGATCAAGACGAAGCGAATGGAAGTACCCCCGGAGTCATAGCATGTGTAAATCGAGACGAAACATCTCTCTCTCCCCCGCCTGCTTGCGAAGGGGAGGGGCAGTTTACACACACACACGCAGCTGCTGCATGCAGCAACGCACACAGAGGGAGGAGATGGCAGAGAGAATGCAGTCCCCTGAAAACTCCCCTTGAATTCCTCCAGACTCAGAAAATGTAAAAGTTCACTTTTTGGAGATCCATAGAAAAAGGGTGAAAATGGAAAAAAGTATTCGAAAATAGTGCCTCATAAGGCGGGTAGAGTCCCTTGAAAACTCCCCTTGAATTCCTCCAGACTCAGAAAAAGTCAAAGTTGACTTTTTGGAGATCCATAGAAAAAGGGTGAAAATGAAAAAAAGTATGCCACAGTATGGATTCGAACACGCGACCAACCACATCCAGGGGCGAGCATTAACGCAGTGAGCCACTGGACCTGAGTACTCAAACATGCCTACTTTTGCATCTTAGAAACTCTGAATTCACTAAATGTACAACTTTTTCTCCATCAAAATGAACAAATGAGACATGAAATAACATCTACAGATCAAGACGAAGCGAATGGAAGCGGTCCCAGCCTCGTAGCTGTGAACAGCTGTGATCGCAGGAAAATGCTGTTACAAAGATTTCTCAGTATATCTCCGTGACATTTCCCTGGCTTTCCCACCGACACAATGGACAAACGAGACATGAAATAACATCAACAGATCAAGACGAAGCGAATGGAGGTACCCCCGGAGTCATAGCATGTGTACATCGAGACGAAACATCTCTCTCTCCCCCGCCTGCTTGCGAGAGGGAGGGGTAGTTTACACACACACGCAGCTGCTGCATGCAGCAACACACACACAGGGAGGAGATGGCAGAGAGAACGCACTCCCCTGAAAACTCCCCTTGAATTCCTCCAGACTCAGAAAATGTAAAAGATCACTTTTTGGAGATCCATAGAAAAAGGGTGAAAATGGAAAAAAGTATTCGAAAATAGTGCCTCATAAGGCGGGTAGAGTCCCTTGAAAACTCCCCTTGAATTCCTCCAGACTCAGAAAATGTAAAAGATCACTTTTTGGAGATCCATAGAAAAAGGGTGAAAATGAAAAAAAGAATGCCACAGCATGGATTCGAACACGCGACCAACCGCATCCAGGGGCGAGCGTTAACACAGTGAGCCACTGGACCTGAGTACTCAAATATGCCTACTTGTGCATCTTAGACACTCTGAATTCACTAAATGTACAACTTTTTCTCCATCGAAATGAACAAATGAGACATGAAATAACATCTACAGATCAAGACAAAGCGAATGGAAGTGGTCCCAGCCTCGTAGCTGTGAACAGCTGTGATCGCAGGAAAATGCTGTTACAAAGATTTCTCAGTATATCTCCGGGACATTTCCCTGGCTTTGCCACCTTCACAATGGACAAACGAGACATGAAATAACATCAACAGATCAAGACGAAGCGAATGGAAGTACCCCTGGAGTCATAGCATGTGTAAATCGAGACGAAACATCTCTCTCTCCCCCGCCTGCTTGCGAAGGGGAGGGGCAGTTTACACACACACACGCAGCTGCTGTATGCAGCAACGCACACAGAGGGAGGAGATGGCAGAGAGAATGCACTCCCCTGAAAACTCCCCTTGAATTCCTCCAGACTCAGAAAATGTAAAAGTTCACTTTTTGGAGATCCATAGAAAAAGGGTGAAAATGGAAAAAAGTATTCAAAAATAGTGCCTCATAAGGCGGGTAGAGTCCCTTGAAAACTCCCCTTGAATTCCTCCAGACTCAGAAAAAGTCAAAGTTGACTTTTTGGAGATCCATAGAAAAAGGGTGAAAATGAAAAAAAGTATTCCACAGTATGGATTCGAACACGCGACCAACCGCATCCAGGGGCGAGCATTAACGCAGTGAGCCACTGGACCTGAGTACTCAAACATGCCTACTTTTGCATCTTAGAAACTCTGAATTCACTAAATGTACAACTTTTTCTCCATCAAAATGAACAAATGAGACATTAAATAACATCTACAGATCAAGACGAAGCGAATGGAAGCGATCCCAGCCTCGTAGCTGTGAACAGCTGTGATCGCAGGAAAATGCTGTTACAAAGATTTCTCAGTATATCTCCGGGACATTTCCCTGGCTTTCCCACCGTCACAATGGACAAACGAGACATGAAATAACATCAACAGATCAAGACGAAGCGAATGGAGGTACCCCCGGAGTCATAGCATGTGTAAATCGAGACGAAACATCTCTCTCTCTCCCGCCTGCTTGCGAAGGGGAGGGGCAGTTTACACACACACGCAGCTGCTGCATGCAGCAACGCACACACAGAGAGGAGATGGCAGAGAGAACGCACTCCCCTGAAAACTCCCCTTGAATTCCTCCAGACTCAGAAAATGTAAAAGATCACTTTTTGGAGATCCATAGAAAAAGGGTGAAAATGGAAAAAAGTATTCGAAAATAGTGCCTCATAAGGCGGGTAGAGTCCCTTGAAAACTCCCCTTGAATTCCTCCAGACTCAGAAAAAGTCAAAGTTGACTTTTTGGAGATCCATAGAAAAAGGGTGAAAATGAAAAAAAGTATGCCACAGCATGGATTCGAACATGCGACCAACCGCATCCAGGGGCGAGCGTTAACGCAGTGAGCCACTGGACCTGAGTACACAAATATGCCTACTTGTGCATCTTAGACACTCTGAATTCACTAAATCTACAACTTTTTATCCATCAAAATGAACAAATGAGACATGAAATAACATCTACAGATCAAGACGAAGCGAATGGAAGCGGTCCCAGCCTCGTAGCTGTCAACAGCTGTGATCGCAGGAAAATGCTGTTACAAAGATTTCTCAGTATATCTCCGGGACATTTCCCTGGCTTTCCCACCGTCACAATGGACAAACGAGACATGAAATAACATCAACAGATCAAGACGAAGCGAATGGAGGTACCCCCGGAGTCATAGCATGTGTAAATCGAGACGAAACATCTCTCTCTCCCCCGCCTGCTTGCGAGAGGGAGGGGCAGTTTACACACACACGCAGCTGCTGCATGCAGCAACGCACACACAGGGAGGAGATGGCAGAGAGAATGCACTCCCCTGAAAACTCCCCTTGAATTCCTCCAGACTCAGAAAATGTAAAAGTTCACTTTTTGGAGATCCATAGAAAAAGGGTGAAAATGGAAAAAAGTATTCGAAAATAGTGCCTCATAAGGCGGGTAGAGTCCCTTGAAAACTCCCCTTGAATTCCTCCAGACTCAGAAAAAGTCAAAGTTGACTTTTTGGAGATCCATAGAAAAAGGGTGAAAATGAAAAAAAGAATGCCACAGCATGGATTCGAACACGCGACCAACCGCATCCAGGGGCCAGTGTTAACGCAGTGAGCCACTGGACCTGAGTACGCAAATATGCCTACTTGTGCATCTTAGACACTATGAATTCACTAAATGTACAACCTTTTCTCCATCAAAATGAACAAATGAGACAATAAATAACATCTACAGATCAAGACGAAGCGAATGGAAGCGGTCCCAGCCTCGTAGCTGTCAACAGCTGTGATCGCAGGAAAATGCTGTTACAAAGATTTCTCAGTATATCTCCGGGACATTTCCCTGGCTTTCCCACCGTCACAATGGACAAACGAGACATGAAATAACATCAACAGATCAAGACGAAGCGAATGGAAGTACCCCCGGAGTCATAGCATGTGTAAATCGAGACGAAACATCTCTCTCTCCCCCGCCTGCTTGCGAGAGGGAGGGGCAGTTTACACACACACGCAGCTGCTGCATGCAGCAACACACACACAGGGAGGATATGGCAGAGAGAACGCACTCCCCTGAAAACTCCCCTTGAATTCCTCCAGACTCAGAAAATGTAAAAGATCACTTTTTGGAGATCCATAGAAAAAGGGTGAAAATGAAAAAAAGAATGCCACAGCATGGATTCGAACACGCGACCAACCGCATCCAGGGGCCAGTGTTAACGCAGTGAGCCACTGGACCTGAGTACGCAAATATGCCTACTTGTGCATCTTAGACACTCTGAATTCACTAAATGTACAACTTTTTCTCCATCAAAATGAACAAATGAGACATGAAATAACATCTACATATCAAGACGAAGTGAATGGAAGCGGTCCCAGTCTCGTAGCTGTGAGTCTGTGATCGCAGGAAAATGCTGTTACAAAGATTTCTCAGTATATCTCCGGGACATTTCCCTGGCTTTCCCACCGTCACAATGGACAAACGAGACATGAAATAACATCAACAGATCAAGACGAAGCGAATGGAAGTACCCCCGGAGTCATAGCATGTGTAAATCGAGACGAAACATCTCTCTCTCCCCCGCCTGCTTGTGAAGGGGAGGGGCAGTTTACACACACACACGCAGCTGCTGCATGCAGCAACGCACACAGAGGGAGGAGATGGCAGAGAGAATGCACTCCCCTGAAAACTCCCCATGAATTCCTCCAGACTCAGAAAATGTAAAAGTTCACTTTTTGGAGATCCATAGAAAAAGGGTGAAAATGGAAAAAAGTATTCGAAAATAGTGCCTCATAAGGCGGGTAGAGTCCCTTGAAAACTCCCCTTGAATTCCTCCAGACTCAGAAAAAGTCAAAGTTGACTTTTTGGAGATCCATAGAAAAAGGGTGAAAATGAAAAAAAGTATGCCACAGCATGGATTCGAACACGCGACCAACCGCATCCAGGGGCGAGCATTAACGCAGTGAGCCACTGGACCTGAGTACACACATATGCCTACTTGTGCATCTTAGACACTCTGAATTCACTAAATGTACAACTTTCTATCCATCAAAATGAACAAATGAGACATGAAATAACATCTACAGATCAAGACGAAGCGAATGGAAGCGGTCCCAGCCTCGTAGCTTTGAACAGCTGTGATCGCAGGAAAATGCTGTTACAAAGATTTCTCAGTATATCTCCGGGACATTTCCCTGGCTTTCCCACCGTCACAATGGACAAACGAGACATGAAATAACATCAACAGATCAAGACGAAGCGAATGGAGGTACCCCCGGAGTCATAGCATGTGTACATCGAGACGAAACATCTCTCTCTCCCCCGCCTGCTTGCGAGAGGGAGGGGCAGTTTACACACACACGCAGCTGCTGCATGCAGCAACACACACACAGGGAGGAGATGGCAGAGAGAACGCACTCCCCTGAAAACTCCCCTTGAATTCCTCCAGACTCAGAAAATGTAAAAGATCACTTTTTGGAGATCCATCGAAAAAGGTTGAAAATGAAAAAAAGAATGCCACAGCATGGATTCGAACACGCGACCAACTGCATCCAGGGGCGAGTGTTAACGCAGTGAGCCACTGGACCTGAGTACGCAAATATGCCTACTTGTGCATCTTAGACACTCTGAATTCACTAAATGTACAACTTTTTCTCCATCAAAATGAACAAATGAGACATGAAATAACATCTACAGATCAAGACGAAGCGAATGAAAGTGGTCCCAGTCCCGTAGCTGTGAACAGCTGTGATCGCAGGAAAATGCTGTTACAAAGATTTCTCAGTATATCTCCGGGACATTTCCCTGGCTTTCCCACCGTCACAATGGACAAACGAGACATTAAATAACATCAACAGATCAAGACGAAGCGAATGGAAGTACCCCCGGAGTCATAGCATGTGTAAATCGAGACGAAACATCTCTCTCTCTCCCGCCTGCTTGCGAAGGGGAGGGGCAGTTTACACACACACACGCAGCTGCTGCATGCAGCAACGCACACACAGGGAGGAGATGGCAGAGAGAATGCACTCCCCTGAAAACTCCCCTTGAATTCCTCCAGACTCAGAAAATGTAAAAGTTCACTTTTTGGAGATCCATAGAAAAAGGGTGAAAATGGAAAAAAGTATTCGAAAATAGTGCCTCATAAGGCGGGTAGAGTCCTTTGAAAACTCCCCTTGAATTCCTCCAGACTCAGAAAAAGTCAAAGTTGACTTTTTGGAGATCCATAGAAAAAGGGTGAAAATGAAAAAAAGTATGCCACAGCATGGATTCGAACACGCGACCAACCGCATCCAGGGGCGAGCGTTAACGCAGTGAGCCACTGGACCTGAGTACTCAAACATGCCTACTTGTGCATCTTAGACACTCTGAATTCACTAAATGTACAACTTTTTCTCCATCAAAATGAACAAATGAGACATGAAATAACATCTACAGATCAAGACGAAGCGAATGGAAGCGGTCCCAGCCTCGTAGCTGTGAACAGCTGTGATCGCAGGAAAATGCTGTTACAAAGATTTCTCAGTATATCTCCGGGACATTTCCCTGGCTTTCCCACCGACACAATGGACACACGAGACATGAAATAACATCAACAGATCAAGACGAAGCGAATGGAGGTACCCCCGGAGTCATAGCATGTGTAAATCGAGACGAAACATCTCTCTCTCCCCCGCCTGCTTGCGAGGGGGAGGGGCAGTTTACACACACACGCAGCTGCTGCATGC
The DNA here is from genome assembly GCF_949606895.1 of Notothenia rossii. Taxonomy (NCBI): domain Eukaryota; kingdom Metazoa; phylum Chordata; class Actinopteri; order Perciformes; family Nototheniidae; genus Notothenia; species Notothenia rossii. The sequence goes on from NW_027640223.1 coordinate 470,032, forward strand.
AGCAACACACACACAGGGAGGAGATGGCAGAGAGAACGCACTCCCCTGAAAACTCCCCTTGAATTCCTCCAGACTCAGAAAATGTAAAAGTTCACTTTTTGGAGATCCATAGAAAAAGGGTGAAAATGGAAAAAAGTATTCCAAAATAGTGCCTCATAAGGCGGGTAGAGTCCCTTGAAAACTCCCCTTGAATTCCTCCAGACTCAGAAAATGTAAAAGATCACTTTTTGGAGATCCATAGAAAAAGGGTGAAAATGAAAAAAAGAATGCCACAGCATGGATTCGAACACGCGACCAACCGCATCCAGGGGCGAGTGTTAACGCAGTGAGCCACTGGACCTGAGTACGCAAATATGCCTACTTGTGCATCCTAGACACTCTGAATTCACTAAATGTACAACTTTTTCTCCATCAAAATGAACAAATGAGACATGAAATAACATCTACAGATCAAGACGAAGCGAATGAAAGCGGTCCCAGTCTCGTAGCTGTGAACAGCTGTGATCGCAGGAAAATGCTGTTACAAAGATTTCTCAGTATATCTCCGGGACATTTCCCTGGCTTTCCCACCGTCACAATGGACAAACGAGACATTAAATAACATCAACAGATCAAGACGAAGCGAATGGAAGTACCCCCGGAGTCATAGCATGTGTAAATCGAGACGAAACATCTCTCTCTCCCCCGCCTGCTTGCGAAGGGGAGGGGCAGTTTACACACACACACGCAGCTGCTGCATGCAGCAACGCACACACAGGGAGGAGATGGCAGAGAGAAAGCACTCCCCTGAAAACTCCCCTTGAATTCCTCCAGACTCAGAAAATGTAAAAGTTCACTTTTTGGAGATCCATAGAAAAAGGGTGAAAATGGAAAAAAGTATTCCAAAATAGTGCCTCATAAGGCGGGTAGAGTCCCTTGAAAACTCCCCTTGAATTCCTCCAGACTCAGAAAATGTAAAAGATCACTTTTTGGAGATCCATAGAAAAAGGCCGAAAATGAAAAAAAGAATGCCACAGCATGGATTCGAACACGCGACCAACCGCATCCAGGGGCGAGTGTTAACGCAGTGAGCCACTGGACCTGAGTACGCAAATATGCCTACTTGTGCATCTTAGACACTCTGAATTCACTAAATGTACAACTTTTTCTCCATCAAAATGAACAAATGAGACATGAAATAACATCTACAGATCAAGACGAAGCGAATGAAAGCGGTCCCAGTCTCGTAGCTGTGAACAGCTGTGATCGCAGGAAAATGCTGTTACAAAGATTTCTCAGTATATCTCCGGGACATTTCCCTGGCTTTCCCACCGTCACAATGGAAAAACGAGACATTAAATAACATCAACAGATCAAGACGAAGCGAATGGAAGTACCCCCGGAGTCATAGCATGTGTAAATCGAGACGAAACATCTCTCTCTCTCCCGCCTGCTTGCGAAGGGGAGGGGCAGTTTACACACACACACGCAGCTGCTGCATGCAGCAACGCACACACAGGGAGGAGAGGGCAGAGAGAATGCACTCCCCTGAAAACTCCCCTTGAATTCCTCCAGACTCAGAAAATGTAAAAGTTCACTTTTTGGAGATCCATAGAAAAAGGGTGAAAATGGAAAAAAGTATTCGAAAATAGTGCCTCATAAGGCGGGTAGAGTCCTTTGAAAACTCCCCTTGAATTCCTCCAGACTCAGAAAAAGTCAAAGTTGACTTTTTGGAGATCCATAGAAAAAGGGTGAAAATGAAAAAAAGTATGCCACAGCATGGATTCGAACACGCGACCAACCGCATCCAGGGGCGAGCGTTAACGCAGTGAGCCACTGGACCTGAGTACTCAAACATGCCTACTTGTGCATCTTAGACACTCTGAATTCACTAAATGTACAACTTTTTCTCCATCAAAATGAACAAATGAGACATGAAATAACATCTACAGATCAAGACGAAGCGAATGGAAGCGGTCCCAGCCTCGTAGCTGTGAACAGCTGTGATCGCAGGAAAATGCTGTTACAAAGATTTCTCAGTATATCTCCGGGACATTTCCCTGGCTTTCCCACCGACACAATGGACACACGAGACATGAAATAACATCAACAGATCAAGACGAAGCGAATGGAGGTACCCCCGGAGTCATAGCATGTGTAAATCGAGACGAAACATCTCTCTCTCCCCCGCCTGCTTGCGAGGGGGAGGGGCAGTTTACACACACACGCAGCTGCTGCATGCAGCAACACACACACAGGGAGGAGATGGCAGAGAGAACGCACTCCCCTGAAAACTCCCCTTGAATTCCTCCAGACTCAGAAAATGTAAAAGTTCACTTTTTGGAGATCCATAGAAAAAGGGTGAAAATGGAAAAAAGTATTCCAAAATAGTGCCTCATAAGGCGGGTAGAGTCCCTTGAAAACTCCCCTTGAATTCCTCCAGACTCAGAAAATGTAAAAGATCACTTTTTGGAGATCCATAGAAAAAGGCCGAAAATGAAAAAAAGAATGCCACAGCATGGATTCGAACACGCGACCAACCGCATCCAGGGGCGAGTGTTAACGCAGTGAGCCACTGGACCTGAGTACGCAAATATGCCTACTTGTGCATCTTAGACACTCTGAATTCACTAAATGTACAACTTTTTCTCCATCAAAATGAACAAATGAGACATGAAATAACATCTACAGATCAAGACGAAGCGAATGAAAGCGGTCCCAGTCTCGTAGCTGTGAACAGCTGTGATCGCAGGAAAATGCTGTTACAAAGATTTCTCAGTATATCTCCGGGACATTTCCCTGGCTTTCCCACCGTCACAATGGACAAACGAGACATTAAATAACATCAACAGATCAAGACGAAGCGAATGGAAGTACCCCCGGAGTCATAGCATGTGTAAATCGAGACGAAACATCTCTCTCTCCCCCGCCTGCTTGCGAAGGGGAGGGGCAGTTTACACACACACACGCAGCTGCTGCATGCAGCAACGCACACACAGGGAGGAGAGGGCAGAGAGAAAGCACTCCCCTGAAAACTCCCCTTGAATTCCTCCAGACTCAGAAAATGTAAAAGTTCACTTTATGGAGATCCATAGAAAAAGGGTGAAAATGGAAAAAAGTATTCGAAAATAGTGCCTCATAAGGCGGGTAGAGTCCTTTGAAAACTCCCCTTGAATTCCTCCAGACTCAGAAAAAGTCAAAGTTGACTTTTTGGAGATCCATAGAAAAAGGGTGAAAATGAAAAAAAGTATGCCACAGCATGGACTCGAACATGCGACCAAATGCATCCAGGGGCGAGCGTTAACGCAGTGAGCCACTGGACCTGAGTACTCAAACATGCCTACTTGTGCATCTTAGAAACTCTGAATTCACTAAATGTACAACTTTTTCTCCATCAAAATGAACAAATGAGACATGAAATAACATCTACAGATCAAGACGAAGCGAATGAAAGTGGTCCCAGTCTCGTAGCTGTGAACAGCTGTGATCGCAGGAAAATGCTGTTACAAAGATTTCTCAGTATATCTCCGGGACATTTCCCTGGCTTTCCCACCGTCACAATGGACAAACGAGACATTAAAGAACATCAACAGATCAAGACGAAGCGAATGGAAGTACCCCCGGAGTCATAGCATGTGTAAATCGAGACGAAACATCTCTCTCTCTCCCGCCTGCTTGCGAAGGGGAGGGGCAGTTTACACACACACACGCAGCTGCTGCATGCAGCAACGCACACACAGGGAGGAGATGGCAGAGAGAATGCACTCCCCTGAAAACTCCCCTTGAATTCCTCCAGACTCAGAAAATGTAAAAGTTCACTTTTTGGAGATCCATAGAAAAAGGGTGAAAATGGAAAAAAGTATTCGAAAATAGTGCCTCATAAGGCGGGTAGAGTCCTTTGAAAACTCCCCTTGAATTCCTCCAGACTCAGAAAAAGTCAAAGTTGACTTTTTGGAGATCCATAGAAAAAGGGTGAAAATGAAAAAAAGTATGCCACAGCATGGATTCGAACACGCGACCAACCGCATCCAGGGGCGAGCGTTAACGCAGTGAGCCACTGGACCTGAGTACTCAAACATGCCTACTTGTGCATCTTAGACACTCTGAATTCACTAAATGTACAACTTTTTCTCCATCAAAATGAACAAATGAGACATGAAATAACATCTACAGATCAAGACGAAGCGAATGGAAGCGGTCCCAGCCTCGTAGCTGTGAACAGCTGTGATCGCAGGAAAATGCTGTTACAAAGATTTCTCAGTATATCTCCGGGACATTTCCCTGGCTTTCCCACCGACACAATGGACACACGAGACATGAAATAACATCAACAGATCAAGACGAAGCGAATGGAGGTACCCCCGGAGTCATAGCATGTGTAAATCGAGACGAAACATCTCTCTCTCCCCCGCCTGCTTGCGAGGGGGAGGGGCAGTTTACACACACACGCAGCTGCTGCATGCAGCAACACACACACAGGGAGGAGATGGCAGAGAGAACGCACTCCCCTGAAAACTCCCCTTGAATTCCTCCAGACTCAGAAAATGTAAAAGTTCACTTTTTGGAGATCCATAGAAAAAGGGTGAAAATGGAAAAAAGTATTCCAAAATAGTGCCTCATAAGGCGGGTAGAGTCCCTTGAAAACTCCCCTTGAATTCCTCCAGACTCAGAAAATGTAAAAGATCACTTTTTGGAGATCCATAGAAAAAGGCCGAAAATGAAAAAAAGAATGCCACAGCATGGATTCGAACACGCGACCAACCGCATCCAGGGGCGAGTGTTAACGCAGTGAGCCACTGGACCTGAGTACGCAAATATGCCTACTTGTGCATCTTAGACACTCTGAATTCACTAAATGTACAACTTTTTCTCCATCAAAATGAACAAATGAGACATGAAATAACATCTACAGATCAAGACGAAGCGAATGAAAGCGGTCCCAGTCTCGTAGCTGTGAACAGCTGTGATCGCAGGAAAATGCTGTTACAAAGATTTCTCAGTATATCTCCGGGACATTTCCCTGGCTTTCCCACCGTCACAATGGACAAACGAGACATTAAATAACATCAACAGATCAAGACGAAGCGAATGGAAGTACCCCCGGAGTCATAGCATGTGTAAATCGAGACGAAACATCTCTCTCTCCCCCGCCTGCTTGCGAAGGGGAGGGGCAGTTTACACACACACACGCAGCTGCTGCATGCAGCAACGCACACACAGGGAGGAGATGGCAGAGAGAATGCACTCCCCTGAAAACTCCCCTTGAATTCCTCCAGACTCAGAAAATGTAAAAGTTCACTTTTTGGAGATCCATAGAAAAAGGGTGAAAAGGGAAAAAGTATTCGAAAATAGTGCCTCATAAGGCGGGTAGAGTCCTTTGAAAACTCCCATTGAATTCCTCCAGACTCAGAAAAAGTCAAAGTTGACTTTTTGGAGATCCATAGAAAAAGGGTGAAAATGAAAAAAAGTATGCCACAGCATGGACTCGAACATGCGACCAAATGCATCCAGGGGCGAGCGTTAACGCAGTGAGCCACTGGACCTGAGTACTCAAACATGCCTACTTGTGCATCTTAGAAACTCTGAATTCACTAAATGTACAACTTTTTCTCCATCAAAATGAACAAATGAGACATTAAATAACATCTACAGATCAAGACGAAGCGAATGGAAGCGGTCCCAGCCTCGTAGCTGTGAACAGCTGTGATCGCAGGAAAATGCTGTTACAAAGATTTCTCAGTATATCTCCGGGACATTTCCCTGGCTTTCCCACCGACACAATGGACAAACGAGACATGAAATAACATCAACAGATCAAGACGAAGCGAATGGAAGTACCCCTGGAGTCATAGCATGTGTAAATCGAGACGAAACATCTCTCTCTCCCCCGCCTGCTTGCGAAGGGGACGGGCAGTTTACACACACACACGCAGCTGCTGCATGCAGCAACGCACACACAGGGAGGAGATGGCAGAGAGAATGCACTCCCCTGAAAACTCCCCTTGAATTCCTCCAGACTCAGAAAATGTAAAAGTTCACTTTTTGGAGATCAATAGAAAAAGGTTGAAAATGAAAAAAAGAATGCCACAGCATGGATTCGAACACGCGACCAACCGCATCCAGGGGCGAGTGTTAACGCAGTGAGCCACTGGACCTGAGTACGCAAATATGCCTACTTGTGCATCTTAGACACTCTGAATGCACTACATGTACAACTTTTTCTCCATCAAAATGAACAAATGAGACATGAAATAACATCTACAGATCAAGACGAAGCGAATGAAAGCGGTCCCAGTCTCGTAGCTGTGAACAGCTGTGATCGCAGGAAAATGCTGTTACAAAGATTTCTCAGTATATCTCCGGGACATTTCCCTGGCTTTCCCACCGTCACAATGGACAAACGAGACATTAAATAACATCAACAGATCAAGACGAAGCGAATGCAAGTACCCCCGGAGTCATAGCATGTGTAAATCGAGACGAAACATCTCTCTCTCCCCCGCCTGCTTGCGAAGGGGAGGGGCAGTTTACACACACACACGCAGCTGCTGCATGCAGCAACGCACACACAGGGAGGAGATGGCAGAGATAATGCACTCCCCTGAAAACTCCCCTTGAATTCCTCCAGACTCAGAAAATGTAAAAGTTCACTTTTTGGAGATCCATAGAAAAAGGGTGAAAATGGAAAAAAGTATTCGAAAATAGTGCCTCATAAGGCGGGTAGAGTCCCTTGAAAACTCCCCTTGAATTCCTCCAGACTCAGAAAAAGTCAAAGTTGACTTTTTGGAGATCCATAGAAAAAGGGTGAAAATGAAAAAAAGAATGCCACAGCATGGATTCGAACACGCGACCAACCGCATCCAGGGGCGAGCGTTAACACAGTGAGCCACTGGACCTGAGTACTCAAACATGCCTACTTTTGCATCTTAGAAACTCTGAATTCACTAAATGTACAACTTTTTCTCCATCAAAATGAACAAATGAGACATGAAATAACATCTACAGATCAAGACGAAGCGAATGGAAGCGGTCCCAGCCTCGTAGCTGTGAACAGCTGTGATCGCAGGAAAATGCTGTTACAAAGATTTCTCAGTATATCTCCGGGACATTTCCCTGGCTTTCCCACCGTCACAATGGACAAACGAGACATTAAATAACATCAACAGATCAAGACGAAGCGAATGGAAGTACCCCCGGAGTCATAGCATGTGTAAATCGAGACGAAACATCTCTCTCTCCCCCGCCTGCTTGCGAAGGGGAGGGGCAGTTTACACACACACACGCAGCTGCTGCATGCAGCAACGCACACACAGGGAGGAGATGGCAGAGAGAATGCACTCCCCTGAAAACTCCCCTTGAATTCCTCCAGACTCAGAAAATGTAAAAGTTCACTTTTTGGAGATCCATAGAAAAAGGGTGAAAATGGAAAAAAGTATTCGAAAATAGTGCCTCATAAGGCGGGTAGAGTCCTTTGAAAACTCCCATTGAATTCCTCCAGACTCAGAAAAAGTCAAAGTTGACTTTTTGGAGATCCATAGAAAAAGGGTGAAAATGAAAAAAAGTATGCCACAGCATGGACTCGAACATACGACCAAATGCATCCAGGGGCGAGCGTTAACGCAGTGAGCCACTGGACCTGAGTACTCAAACATGCCTACTTGTGCATCTTAGAAACTCTGAATTCACTAAATGTACAACTTTTTCTCCATCAAAATGAACAAATGAGACATTAAATAACATCTACAGATCAAGACGAAGCGAATGGAAGCGGTCCCAGCCTCGTAGCTGTGAACAGCTGTGATCGCAGGAAAATGCTGTTACAAAGATTTCTCAGTATATCTCCGGGACATTTCCCTGGCTTTCCCACCGACACAATGGACAAACGAGACATGAAATAACATCAACAGATCAAGACGAAGCGAATGGAAGTACCCCTGGAGTCATAGCATGTGTAAATCGAGACGAAACATCTCTCTCTCCCCCGCCTGCTTGCGAAGGGGACGGGCAGTTTACACACACACACGCAGCTGCTGCATGCAGCAACGCACACACAGGGAGGAGATGGCAGAGAGAATGCACTCCCCTGAAAACTCCCCTTGAATTCCTCCAGACTCAGAAAATGTAAAAGTTCACTTTTTGGAGATCCATAGAAAAAGGTTGAAAATGAAAAAAAGAATGCCACAGCATGGATTCGAACACGCGACCAACCGCATCCAGGGGCGAGTGTTAACGCAGTGAGCCACTGGACCTGAGTACGCAAATATGCCTACTTGTGCATCTTAGACACTCTGAATTCACTAAATGTACAACTTTTTCTCCATCAAAATGAACAAATGAGACATGAAATAACATCTACAGATCAAGACGAAGCGAATGAAAGCGGTCCCAGTCTCGTAGCTGTGAACAGCTGTGATCGCAGGAAAATGCTGTTACAAAGATTTCTCAGTATATCTCCGGGACATTTCCCTGGCTTTGCCACCGTCACAATGGACAAACGAGACATGAAATAACATCAACAGATCAAGACGAAGCGAATGGAGGTACCCCCGGAGTCATAGCATGTGTAAATCGAGACGAAATATCTCTCTCTCCCCCGCCTGCTTGCGAAGGGGAGGGGCAGTTTACACACACACGCAGCTGCTGCATGCAGCAACGCACACACAGGGAGGAGATGGCAGAGAGAACGCACTCCCCTGAAAACTCCCCTTGAATTCCTCCAGACTCAGAAAATGTAAAAGTTCACTTTTTGGAGATCCATAGAAAAAGGGTGAAAATGGAAAAAAGTATTCGAAAATAGTGCCTCATAAGGCGGGTAGAGTCCTTTGAAAACTCCCCTTGAATTCCTCCAGACTCAGAAAAAGTCAAAGTTGACTTTTTGGAGATCCATAGAAAAAGGGTGAAAATGAAAAAAAGTATGCCACAGCATGGACTCGAACATGCGACCAAACGCATCCAGGGGCGAGCGTTAACGCAGTGAGCCACTGGACCTGAGTACTCAAACATGCCTACTTGTGCATCTTAGAAACTCTGAATTCACTAAATGTACAACTTTTTCTCCATCAAAATGAACAAATGAGACATTAAATAACATCTACAGATCAAGACGAAGCGAATGGAAGCGGTCCCAGCCTCGTAGCTGTGAACAGCTGTGATCGCAGGAAAATGCTGTTACAAAGATTTATCAGTATATCTCCGGGACATTTCCCTGGCTTTCCCACCGTCACAATGGACAAACGAGACATGAAATAACATCAACAGATCAAGACGAAGCGAATGGAAGTACCCCCGGAGTCATAGCATGTGTAAATCGAGACGAAACATCTCTCTCTCCCCCGCCTGCTTTGAAGGGGAGGGGCAGTTTACACACACACACGCAGCTGCTGCATGCAGCAACGCACACACAGGGAGGAGATGGCAGAGAGAATGCACTCCCCTGAAAACTCCCCTTGAATTCCTCCAGACTCAGAAAATGTAAAAGTTCACTTTTTGGAGATCCATAGAAAAAGGGTGAAAATGGAAAAAAGTATTCGAAAATAGTGCCTCATAAGGCGGGTAGAGTCCCTTGAAAACTCCCCTTGAATTCCTCCAGACTCAGAAAAATTCAAAGTTGACCTTTTGGAGATCCATAGAAAAAGGGTGAAAATGAAAAAAAGTATGCCACAGCATGGATTCGAACACGCGACCAACCGCATCCAGGGGCGAACATCAACGCAGTGAGCCACTGGACCTGAGTACTCAAACATGCCTACTTTTGCATCTTAGACACTCTGAATTCACTAAATGTACAAGTTTTTCTCCATCAAAATGAACAAATGAGACATGAAATAACATCTACAGATCAAGACGAAGCGAATGGAAGCGGTCCCAGCCTCGTAGCTGTGAACAGCTGTGATCGCAGGAAAATGCTGTTACAAAGATTTCTCAGTATATCTCCGGGACATTTCCCTGGCTTTCCCACCGACACAATGGACAAACGAGACATGAAATAACATCAACAGATCAAGACGAAGCGAATGGAGGTACCCCCGGAGTCATAGCATGTGTAAATCGAGACGAAACATCTCTCTCTCCCCCGCCTGCTTGCGAGAGGGAGGGGCAGTTTACACACACACGCAGCTGCTGCATGCAGCAACACACACACAGGGAGGAGATGGCAGAGAGAACGCACTCCCCTGAAAACTCCCCTTGAATTCCTCCAGACTCAGAAAATGTAAAAGATCACTTTTTGGAGATCCATAGAAAAAGGGTGAAAATGGAAAAAAGTATTCGAAAATAGTGCCTCATAAGGCGGGTAGAGTCCCTTGAAAACTCCCCTTGAATTCCTCCAGACTCAGAAAAAGTCAAAGTTGACTTTTTGGAGATCCATAGAAAAAGGGTGAAAATGAAAAAAAGTATTCCACAGTATGGATTCGAACACGCGACCAACCGCATCCAGGGGCGAGCATTAACGCAGTGAGCCACTGGACCTGAGTACTCAAACATGCCTACTTTTGCATCTTAGACACTCTGAATTCACTAAATGTACAACTTTTTCTCCATCAAAATGAACAAATGAGACATGAAATAACATCTACAGATCAAGACGAAGCGAATGGAAGCGGTCCCAGCCTCGTAGCTGTGAACAGCTGTGATCGCAGGAAAATGCTGTTACAAAGATTTCTCAGTATATCTCCGGGACATTTCCCTGGCTTTGCCACCGTCACAATGGACAAACGAGACATGAAATAACATCAACAGATCAAGACGAAGCGAATGGAGGTACCCCCGGAGTCATAGCATGTGTAAATCGAGACAAAATATCTCTCTCTCCCCCGCCTGCTTGCGAAGGGGAGGGGCAGTTTACACACACACGTAGCTGCTGCATGCAGCAACGCACACACAGGGAGGAGATGGCAGAGAGAACGCACTCCCCTGAAAACTCCCCTTGAATTCCTCCAGACTCAGAAAATGTAAAAGATCACTTTTTGGAGATCCATAGAAAAAGGGTGAAAATGGAAAAAAGTATTCGAAAATAGTGCCTCATAAGGCGGGTAGAGTCCCTTGAAAACTCCCCTTGAATTCCTCCAGACTCAGAAAAAGTCAAAGTTGACTTTTTGGAGATCCATAGAAAAAGGGTGAAAATGAAAAAAAGTATGCCACAGCATGGATTCGAACACGCGACCAACCGCATCCAGGGGCGAGCGTTAACACAGTGAGCCACTGGACCTGAGTACTCAAACATGCCTACTTTTGCATCTTAGAAACTCTGAATTCACTAAATGTACAACCTTTTCTCCATCAAAATGAACAAATGAGACATGAAATAACATCTACAGATCAAGACGAAGCGAATGGAAGCGGTCCCAGCCTCGTAGCTGTGAACAGCTGTGATCGCAGGAAAATGCTGTTACAAAGATTTCTCAGTATATCTCCGGGACATTTCCCTGGCTTTCCCACCGTCACAATGGACAAACGAGACATTAAATAACATCAACAGATCAAGACGAAGCGAATGGAAGTACCCCCGGAGTCATAGCATGTGTAAATCGAGACGAAACATCTCTCTCTCCCCCGCCTGCTTGCGAAGGGGAGGGGCAGTTTACACACACACACGCAGCTGCTGCATGCAGCAACGCACACACAGGGAGGAGATGGCAGAGAGAATGCACTTCCCTGAAAACTCCCCTTGAATTCCTCCAGACTCAGAAAATGTAAAAGTTCACTTTTTGGAGATCCATAGAAAAAGGGTGAAAATGGAAAAAAGTATTCGAAAATAGTGCCTCATAAGGCGGGTAGAGTCCTTTGAAAACTCCCCTTGAATTCCTCCAGACTCAGAAAAAGTCAAAGTTGACTTTTTGGAGATCCATAGAAAAAGGGTGAAAATGAAAAAAAGTATGCCACAGCATGGACTCGAACATGCGACCAAACGCATCCAGGGGCGAGCGTTAACGCAGTGAGCCACTGGACCTGAGTACTCAAACATGCCTACTTGTGCATCTTAGAAACTCTGAATTCACTAAATGTACAACTTTTTCTCCATCAAAATGAACAAATGAGACATTAAATAACATCTACAGATCAAGACGAAGCGAATGGAAGCGGTCCCAGCCTCGTAGCTGTGAACAGCTGTGATCGCAGGAAAATGCTGTTACAAAGATTTATCAGTATATCTCCGGGACATTTCCCTGGCTTTCCCACCGTCACAATGGACAAACGAGACATTAAAGAACATCAACAGATCAAGACGAAGCGAATGGAAGTACCCCCGGAGTCATAGCATGTGTAAATCGAGACGAAACATCTCTCTCTCTCCCGCCTGCTTGCGAAGGGGAGGGGCAGTTTACACACACACACGCAGCTGCTGCATGCAGCAACGCACACACAGGGAGGAGATGGCAGAGAGAATGCACTCCCCTGAAAACTCCCCTTGAATTCCTCCAGACTCAGAAAATGTAAAAGTTCACTTTTTGGAGATCCATAGAAAAAGGGTGAAAATGGAAAAAAGTATTCGAAAATAGTGCCTCATAAGGCGGGTAGAGTCCTTTGAAAACTCCCCTTGAATTCCTCCAGACTCAGAAAAAGTCAAAGTTGACTTTTTGGAGATCCATAGAAAAAGGGTGAAAATGAAAAAAAGTATGCCACAGCATGGATTCGAACACGCGACCAACCGCATCCAGGGGCGAGCGTTAACGCAGTGAGCCACTGGACCTGAGTACTCAAACATGCCTACTTGTGCATCTTAGACACTCTGAATTCACTAAATGTACAACTTTTTCTCCATCAAAATGAACAAATGAGACATGAAATAACATCTACAGATCAAGACGAAGCGAATGGAAGCGGTCCCAGCCTCGTAGCTGTGAACAGCTGTGATCGCAGGAAAATGCTGTTACAAAGATTTCTCAGTATATCTCCGGGACATTTCCCTGGCTTTCCCACCGACACAATGGACACACGAGACATGAAATAACATCAACAGATCAAGACGAAGCGAATGGAGGTACCCCCGGAGTCATAGCATGTGTAAATCGAGACGAAACATCTCTCTCTCCCCCGCCTGCTTGCGAGGGGGAGGGGCAGTTTACACACACACGCAGCTGCTGCATGCAGCAACACACACACAGGGAGGAGATGGCAGAGAGAACGCACTCCCCTGAAAACTCCCCTTGAATTCCTCCAGACTCAGAAAATGTAAAAGTTCACTTTTTGGAGATCCATAGAAAAAGGGTGAAAATGGAAAAAAGTATTCCAAAATAGTGCCTCATAAGGCGGGTAGAGTCCCTTGAAAACTCCCCTTGAATTCCTCCAGACTCAGAAAATGTAAAAGATCACTTTTTGGAGATCCATAGAAAAAGGCCGAAAATGAAAAAAAGAATGCCACAGCATGGATTCGAACACGCGACCAACCGCATCCAGGGGCGAGTGTTAACGCAGTGAGCCACTGGACCTGAGTACGCAAATATGCCTACTTGTGCATCTTAGACACTCTGAATTCACTAAATGTACAACTTTTTCTCCATCAAAATGAACAAATGAGACATGAAATAACATCTACAGATCAAGACGAAGCGAATGAAAGCGGTCCCAGTCTCGTAGCTGTGAACAGCTGTGATCGCAGGAAAATGCTGTTACAAAGATTTCTCAGTATATCTCCGGGACATTTCCCTGGCTTTCCCACCGTCACAATGGACAAACGAGACATTAAATAACATCAACAGATCAAGACGAAGCGAATGGAAGTACCCCCGGAGTCATAGCATGTGTAAATCGAGACGAAACATCTCTCTCTCCCCCGCCTGCTTGCGAAGGGGAGGGGCAGTTTACACACACACACGCAGCTGCTGCATGCAGCAACGCACACACAGGGAGGAGATGGCAGAGAGAATGCACTCCCCTGAAAACTCCCCTTGAATTCCTCCAGACTCAGAAAATGTAAAAGTTCACTTTTTGGAGATCCATAGAAAAAGGGTGAAAATGGAAAAAAGTATTCGAAAATAGTGCCTCATAAGGCGGGTAGAGTCCTTTGAAAACTCCCATTGAATTCCTCCAGACTCAGAAAAAGTCAAAGTTGACTTTTTGGAGATCCATAGAAAAAGGGTGAAAATGAAAAAAAGTATGCCACAGCATGGACTCGAACATGCGACCAAATGCATCCAGGGGCGAGCGTTAACGCAGTGAGCCACTGGACCTGAGTACTCAAACATGCCTACTTGTGCATCTTAGAAACTCTGAATTCACTAAATGTACAACTTTTTCTCCATCAAAATGAACAAATGAGACATTAAATAACATCTACAGATCAAGACGAAGCGAATGGAAGCGGTCCCAGCCTCGTAGCTGTGAACAGCTGTGATCGCAGGAAAATGCTGTTACAAAGATTTCTCAGTATATCTCCGGGACATTTCCCTGGCTTTCCCACCGACACAATGGACAAACGAGACATGAAATAACATCAACAGATCAAGACGAAGCGAATGGAAGTACCCCTGGAGTCATAGCATGTGTAAATCGAGACGAAACATCTCTCTCTCCCCCGCCTGCTTGCGAAGGGGACGGGCAGTTTACACACACACACGCAGCTGCTGCATGCAGCAACGCACACACAGGGAGGAGATGGCAGAGAGAATGCACTCCCCTGAAAACTCCCCTTGAATTCCTCCAGACTCAGAAAATGTAAAAGTTCACTTTTTGGAGATCAATAGAAAAAGGTTGAAAATGAAAAAAAGAATGCCACAGCATGGATTCGAACACGCGACCAACCGCATCCAGGGGCGAGTGTTAACGCAGTGAGCCACTGGACCTGAGTACGCAAATATGCCTACTTGTGCATCTTAGACACTCTGAATGCACTACATGTACAACTTTTTCTCCATCAAAATGAACAAATGAGACATGAAATAACATCTACAGATCAAGACGAAGCGAATGAAAGCGGTCCCAGTCTCGTAGCTGTGAACAGCTGTGATCGCAGGAAAATGCTGTTACAAAGATTTCTCAGTATATCTCCGGGACATTTCCCTGGCTTTCCCACCGTCACAATGGACAAACGAGACATTAAATAACATCAACAGATCAAGACGAAGCGAATGCAAGTACCCCCGGAGTCATAGCATGTGTAAATCGAGACGAAACATCTCTCTCTCCCCCGCCTGCTTGCGAAGGGGAGGGGCAGTTTACACACACACACGCAGCTGCTGCATGCAGCAACGCACACACAGGGAGGAGATGGCAGAGATAATGCACTCCCCTGAAAACTCCCCTTGAATTCCTCCAGACTCAGAAAATGTAAAAGTTCACTTTTTGGAGATCCATAGAAAAAGGGTGAAAATGGAAAAAAGTATTCGAAAATAGTGCCTCATAAGGCGGGTAGAGTCCCTTGAAAACTCCCCTTGAATTCCTCCAGACTCAGAAAAAGTCAAAGTTGACTTTTTGGAGATCCATAGAAAAAGGGTGAAAATGAAAAAAAGAATGCCACAGCATGGATTCGAACACGCGACCAACCGCATCCAGGGGCGAGCGTTAACACAGTGAGCCACTGGACCTGAGTACTCAAACATGCCTACTTTTGCATCTTAGAAACTCTGAATTCACTAAATGTACAACTTTTTCTCCATCAAAATGAACAAATGAGACATGAAATAACATCTACAGATCAAGACGAAGCGAATGGAAGCGGTCCCAGCCTCGTAGCTGTGAACAGCTGTGATCGCAGGAAAATGCTGTTACAAAGATTTCTCAGTATATCTCCGGGACATTTCCCTGGCTTTCCCACCGTCACAATGGACAAACGAGACATTAAATAACATCAACAGATCAAGACGAAGCGAATGGAAGTACCCCCGGAGTCATAGCATGTGTAAATCGAGACGAAACATCTCTCTCTCCCCCGCCTGCTTGCGAAGGGGAGGGGCAGTTTACACACACACACGCAGCTGCTGCATGCAGCAACGCACACACAGGGAGGAGATGGCAGAGAGAATGCACTCCCCTGAAAACTCCCCTTGAATTCCTCCAGACTCAGAAAATGTAAAAGTTCACTTTTTGGAGATCCATAGAAAAAGGGTGAAAATGGAAAAAAGTATTCGAAAATAGTGCCTCATAAGGCGGGTAGAGTCCTTTGAAAACTCCCATTGAATTCCTCCAGACTCAGAAAAAGTCAAAGTTGACTTTTTGGAGATCCATAGAAAAAGGGTGAAAATGAAAAAAAGTATGCCACAGCATGGACTCGAACATACGACCAAATGCATCCAGGGGCGAGCGTTAACGCAGTGAGCCACTGGACCTGAGTACTCAAACATGCCTACTTGTGCATCTTAGAAACTCTGAATTCACTAAATGTACAACTTTTTCTCCATCAAAATGAACAAATGAGACATTAAATAACATCTACAGATCAAGACGAAGCGAATGGAAGCGGTCCCAGCCTCGTAGCTGTGAACAGCTGTGATCGCAGGAAAATGCTGTTACAAAGATTTCTCAGTATATCTCCGGGACATTTCCCTGGCTTTCCCACCGACACAATGGACAAACGAGACATGAAATAACATCAACAGATCAAGACGAAGCGAATGGAAGTACCCCTGGAGTCATAGCATGTGTAAATCGAGACGAAACATCTCTCTCTCCCCCGCCTGCTTGCGAAGGGGACGGGCAGTTTACACACACACACGCAGCTGCTGCATGCAGCAACGCACACACAGGGAGGAGATGGCAGAGAGAATGCACTCCCCTGAAAACTCCCCTTGAATTCCTCCAGACTCAGAAAATGTAAAAGTTCACTTTTTGGAGATCCATAGAAAAAGGTTGAAAATGAAAAAAAGAATGCCACAGCATGGATTCGAACACGCGACCAACCGCATCCAGGGGCGAGTGTTAACGCAGTGAGCCACTGGACCTGAGTACGCAAATATGCCTACTTGTGCATCTTAGACACTCTGAATTCACTAAATGTACAACTTTTTCTCCATCAAAATGAACAAATGAGACATGAAATAACATCTACAGATCAAGACGAAGCGAATGAAAGCGGTCCCAGTCTCGTAGCTGTGAACAGCTGTGATCGCAGGAAAATGCTGTTACAAAGATTTCTCAGTATATCTCCGGGACATTTCCCTGGCTTTGCCACCGTCACAATGGACAAACGAGACATGAAATAACATCAACAGATCAAGACGAAGCGAATGGAGGTACCCCCGGAGTCATAGCATGTGTAAATCGAGACGAAATATCTCTCTCTCCCCCGCCTGCTTGCGAAGGGGAGGGGCAGTTTACACACACACGCAGCTGCTGCATGCAGCAACGCACACACAGGGAGGAGATGGCAGAGAGAACGCACTCCCCTGAAAACTCCCCTTGAATTCCTCCAGACTCAGAAAATGTAAAAGTTCACTTTTTGGAGATCCATAGAAAAAGGGTGAAAATGGAAAAAAGTATTCGAAAATAGTGCCTCATAAGGCGGGTAGAGTCCTTTGAAAACTCCCCTTGAATTCCTCCAGACTCAGAAAAAGTCAAAGTTGACTTTTTGGAGATCCATAGAAAAAGGGTGAAAATGAAAAAAAGTATGCCACAGCATGGACTCGAACATGCGACCAAACGCATCCAGGGGCGAGCGTTAACGCAGTGAGCCACTGGACCTGAGTACTCAAACATGCCTACTTGTGCATCTTAGAAACTCTGAATTCACTAAATGTACAACTTTTTCTCCATCAAAATGAACAAATGAGACATTAAATAACATCTACAGATCAAGACGAAGCGAATGGAAGCGGTCCCAGCCTCGTAGCTGTGAACAGCTGTGATCGCAGGAAAATGCTGTTACAAAGATTTATCAGTATATCTCCGGGACATTTCCCTGGCTTTCCCACCGTCACAATGGACAAACGAGACATGAAATAACATCAACAGATCAAGACGAAGCGAATGGAAGTACCCCCGGAGTCATAGCATGTGTAAATCGAGACGAAACATCTCTCTCTCCCCCGCCTGCTTTGAAGGGGAGGGGCAGTTTACACACACACACGCAGCTGCTGCATGCAGCAACGCACACACAGGGAGGAGATGGCAGAGAGAATGCACTCCCCTGAAAACTCCCCTTGAATTCCTCCAGACTCAGAAAATGTAAAAGTTCACTTTTTGGAGATCCATAGAAAAAGGGTGAAAATGGAAAAAAGTATTCGAAAATAGTGCCTCATAAGGCGGGTAGAGTCCCTTGAAAACTCCCCTTGAATTCCTCCAGACTCAGAAAAATTCAAAGTTGACCTTTTGGAGATCCATAGAAAAAGGGTGAAAATGAAAAAAAGTATGCCACAGCATGGATTCGAACACGCGACCAACCGCATCCAGGGGCGAACATCAACGCAGTGAGCCACTGGACCTGAGTACTCAAACATGCCTACTTTTGCATCTTAGACACTCTGAATTCACTAAATGTACAAGTTTTTCTCCATCAAAATGAACAAATGAGACATGAAATAACATCTACAGATCAAGACGAAGCGAATGGAAGCGGTCCCAGCCTCGTAGCTGTGAACAGCTGTGATCGCAGGAAAATGCTGTTACAAAGATTTCTCAGTATATCTCCGGGACATTTCCCTGGCTTTCCCACCGACACAATGGACAAACGAGACATGAAATAACATCAACAGATCAAGACGAAGCGAATGGAGGTACCCCCGGAGTCATAGCATGTGTAAATCGAGACGAAACATCTCTCTCTCCCCCGCCTGCTTGCGAGAGGGAGGGGCAGTTTACACACACACGCAGCTGCTGCATGCAGCAACACACACACAGGGAGGAGATGGCAGAGAGAACGCACTCCCCTGAAAACTCCCCTTGAATTCCTCCAGACTCAGAAAATGTAAAAGATCACTTTTTGGAGATCCATAGAAAAAGGGTGAAAATGGAAAAAAGTATTCGAAAATAGTGCCTCATAAGGCGGGTAGAGTCCCTTGAAAACTCCCCTTGAATTCCTCCAGACTCAGAAAAAGTCAAAGTTGACTTTTTGGAGATCCATAGAAAAAGGGTGAAAATGAAAAAAAGTATTCCACAGTATGGATTCGAACACGCGACCAACCGCATCCAGGGGCGAGCATTAACGCAGTGAGCCACTGGACCTGAGTACTCAAACATGCCTACTTTTGCATCTTAGACACTCTGAATTCACTAAATGTACAACTTTTTCTCCATCAAAATGAACAAATGAGACATGAAATAACATCTACAGATCAAGACGAAGCGAATGGAAGCGGTCCCAGCCTCGTAGCTGTGAACAGCTGTGATCGCAGGAAAATGCTGTTACAAAGATTTCTCAGTATATCTCCGGGACATTTCCCTGGCTTTGCCACCGTCACAATGGACAAACGAGACATGAAATAACATCAACAGATCAAGACGAAGCGAATGGAGGTACCCCCGGAGTCATAGCATGTGTAAATCGAGACAAAATATCTCTCTCTCCCCCGCCTGCTTGCGAAGGGGAGGGGCAGTTTACACACACACGTAGCTGCTGCATGCAGCAACGCACACACAGGGAGGAGATGGCAGAGAGAACGCACTCCCCTGAAAACTCCCCTTGAATTCCTCCAGACTCAGAAAATGTAAAAGATCACTTTTTGGAGATCCATAGAAAAAGGGTGAAAATGGAAAAAAGTATTCGAAAATAGTGCCTCATAAGGCGGGTAGAGTCCCTTGAAAACTCCCCTTGAATTCCTCCAGACTCAGAAAAAGTCAAAGTTGACTTTTTGGAGATCCATAGAAAAAGGGTGAAAATGAAAAAAAGTATGCCACAGCATGGATTCGAACACGCGACCAACCGCATCCAGGGGCGAGCGTTAACACAGTGAGCCACTGGACCTGAGTACTCAAACATGCCTACTTTTGCATCTTAGAAACTCTGAATTCACTAAATGTACAACCTTTTCTCCATCAAAATGAACAAATGAGACATGAAATAACATCTACAGATCAAGACGAAGCGAATGGAAGCGGTCCCAGCCTCGTAGCTGTGAACAGCTGTGATCGCAGGAAAATGCTGTTACAAAGATTTCTCAGTATATCTCCGGGACATTTCCCTGGCTTTCCCACCGTCACAATGGACAAACGAGACATTAAATAACATCAACAGATCAAGACGAAGCGAATGGAAGTACCCCCGGAGTCATAGCATGTGTAAATCGAGACGAAACATCTCTCTCTCCCCCGCCTGCTTGCGAAGGGGAGGGGCAGTTTACACACACACACGCAGCTGCTGCATGCAGCAACGCACACACAGGGAGGAGATGGCAGAGAGAATGCACTTCCCTGAAAACTCCCCTTGAATTCCTCCAGACTCAGAAAATGTAAAAGTTCACTTTTTGGAGATCCATAGAAAAAGGGTGAAAATGGAAAAAGTATTCGAAAATAGTGCCTCATAAGGCGGGTAGAGTCCTTTGAAAACTCCCCTTGAATTCCTCCAGACTCAGAAAAAGTCAAAGTTGACTTTTTGGAGATCCATAGAAAAAGGGTGAAAATGAAAAAAAGTATGCCACAGCATGGACTCGAACATGCGACCAAACGCATCCAGGGGCGAGCGTTAACGCAGTGAGCCACTGGACCTGAGTACTCAAACATGCCTACTTGTGCATCTTAGAAACTCTGAATTCACTAAATGTACAACTTTTTCTCCATCAAAATGAACAAATGAGACATTAAATAACATCTACAGATCAAGACGAAGCGAATGGAAGCGGTCCCAGCCTCGTAGCTGTGAACAGCTGTGATCGCAGGAAAATGCTGTTACAAAGATTTATCAGTATATCTCCGGGACATTTCCCTGGCTTTCCCACCGTCACAATGGAAAAAAGAGACATGAAATAACATCAACAGATCAAGACGAAGCGAATGGAAGTACCCCCGGAGTCAAAGCATGTGTAAATCGAGACGAAACATCTCTCTCTCCCCCGCCTGCTTGCGAAGGGGAGGGGCAGTTTACACACACACACGCAGCTGCTGCATGCAGCAACGCACACACAGGGAGGAGATGGCAGAGAGAATGCACTCCCCTGAAAACTCCC
Organism: Notothenia rossii; assembly: GCF_949606895.1. Classification (NCBI taxonomy): domain Eukaryota; kingdom Metazoa; phylum Chordata; class Actinopteri; order Perciformes; family Nototheniidae; genus Notothenia; species Notothenia rossii. The sequence goes on from NW_027640223.1 coordinate 491,040, forward strand.
CTTGAATTCCTCCAGACTCAGAAAATGTAAAAGTTCACTTTTTGGAGATCCATAGAAAAAGGGTGAAAATGGAAAAAAGTATTCGAAAATAGTGCCTCATAAGGCGGTAGAGTCCCTTGAAAACTCCCCTTGAATTCCTCCAGACTCAGAAAAAGTCAAAGTTGACCTTTTGGAGATCCATAGAAAAAGGGTGAAAATGAAAAAAAGTATGCCACAGCATGGATTCGAACACGCGACCAACCGCATCCAGGGGCGAACATCAACGCAGTGAGCCACTGGACCTGAGTACTCAAACATGCCTACTTTTGCATCTTAGAAACTCTGAATTCACTAAATGTACAACCTTTTCTCCATCAAAATGAACAAATGAGACATTAAATAACATCTACAGATCAAGACAAAGCGAATGGAAGCGGTCCCAGCCTCGTAGCTGTGGACAGCTGTGATCGCAGGAAAATGCTGTTACAAAGATTTCTAAGTATATCTCCGGGACATTTCCCTGGCTTTCCCACCGTCACAATGGACAAACGAGACATGAAATAACATCAACAGATCAAGACGAAGCGAATGGAGGTACCCCCGGAGTCATAGCATGTGTAAATCGAGACGAAACATCTCTCTCTCCCCCGCCTGCTTGCGAGGGGAGGGGCAGTTTACACACACACGCAGCTGCTGCATGCAGCAACTCACACATAGGGAGGAGATGGCAGAGAGAACGCACTCCCCTGAAAACTCCCCTTGAATTCCTCCAGACTCAGAAAATGTAAAAGATCACTTTTTGGAGATCCATAGAAAAAGGGTGAAAATTGAAAAAAGTATTCGAAAATAGTGCCTCATAAGGCGGGTAGAGTCCCTTGAAAACTCCCCTTGAATTCCTCCAGACTCAGAAAAAGTCAAAGTTGACTTTTTGGAGATCCATAGAAAAAGGGTGAAAATGAAAAAAAGTATTCCACAGTATGGATTCGAACACACGACCAACCGCATCCAGGGGCGAGCATTAACGCAGTGAGCCACTGGACATGAGTACTCAAACATGCCTACTTTTGCATCTTAGACACTCTGAATTCACTAAATGTACAACTTTTTCTCCATCGAAATGAACAAATGAGACATGAAATAACATCTACAGATCAAGACAAAGCGAATGGAAGCGGTCCCAGCCTCGTAGCTGTGAACAGCTGTGATCAAAGGAAAATGCTGTTACAAAGATTTCTAAGTATATCTCCGGGACATTTCCCTGGCTTTCCCACCGTCACAATGGACAAACGAGACATGAAATAACATCAACAGATCAAGACGAAGCGAATGGAGGTACCCCCGGAGTCATAGCATGTGTAAATCGAGACGAAACATCTCTCTCTCCCCCGCCTGCTTGCGAGGGGGAGGGGCAGTTTACACACACACGCAGCTGCTGCATGCAGCAACTCACACATAGGGAGGAGATGGCAGAGAGAACGCACTCCCCTGAAAACTCCCCTTGAATTCCTCCAGACTCAGAAAATGTAAAAGATCACTTTTTGGAGATCCATAGAAAAAGGGTGAAAATTGAAAAAAGTATTCGAAAATAGTGCCTCATAAGGCGGGTAGAGTCCCTTGAAAACTCCCCTTGAATTCCTCCAGACTCAGAAAAAGTCAAAGTTGACTTTTTGGAGATCCATAGAAAAAGGGTGAAAATGAAAAAAAGTATTCCACAGTATGGATTCGAACACACGACCAACCGCATCCAGGGGCGAGCATTAACGCAGTGAGCCACTGGACATGAGTACTCAAACATGCCTACTTTTGCATCTTAGACACTCTGAATTCACTAAATGTACAACTTTTTCTCCATCGAAATGAACAAATGAGACATGAAATAACATCTACAGATCAAGACAAAGCGAATGGAAGCGGTCCCAGCCTCGTAGCTGTGAACAGCTGTGATCAAAGGAAAATGCTGTTACAAAGATTTCTAAGTATATCTCCGGGACATTTCCCTGGCTTTCCCACCGTCACAATGGACAAACGAGACATGAAATAACATCAACAGATCAAGACGAAGCGAATGGAGGTACCCCCGGAGTCATAGCATGTGTAAATCGAGACGAAACATCTCTCTCTCCCCCGCCTGCTTGCGAGGGGGAGGGGCAGTTTACACACACACGCAGCTGCTGCATGCAGCAACTCACACATAGGGAGGAGATGGCAGAGAGAACGCACTCCCCTGAAAACTCCCCTTGAATTCCTCCAGACTCAGAAAATGTAAAAGATCACTTTTTGGAGATCCATAGAAAAAGGGTGAAAATTGAAAAAAGTATTCGAAAATAGTGCCTCATAAGGCGGGTAGAGTCCCTTGAAAACTCCCCTTGAATTCCTCCAGACTCAGAAAAAGTCAAAGTTGACTTTTTGGAGATCCATAGAAAAAGGGTGAAAATGAAAAAAAGTATTCCACAGTATGGATTCGAACACACGACCAACCGCATCCAGGGGCGAGCATTAACGCAGTGAGCCACTGGACCTGAGTACTCAAACATGCCTACTTTTGCATCTTAGACACTCTGAATTCACTAAATGTACAAGTTTTTCTCCATCAAAATGAACAAATGAGACATGAAATAACATCTACAGATCAAGACGAAGCGAATGGAAGCGGTCCCAGCCTCGTAGCTGTGAACAGCTGTGATCGCAGGAAAATGCTGTTACAAAGATTTCTCAGTATATCTCCGGGACATTTCCCTGGCTTTCCCACCGACACAATGGACAAACGAGACATGAAATAACATCAACAGATCAAGACGAAGCGAATGGAGGTACCCCCGGAGTCATAGCATGTGTAAATCGAGACGAAACATCTCTCTCTCCCCCGCCTGCTTGCGAGAGGGAGGGGCAGTTTACACACACACGCAGCTGCTGCATGCAGCAACACACACACAGGGAGGAGATGGCAGAGAGAACGCACTCCCCTGAAAACTCCCCTTGAATTCCTCCAGACTCAGAAAATGTAAAAGATCACTTTTTGGAGATCCATAGAAAAAGGGTGAAAATGGAAAAAAGTATTCGAAAATAGTGCCTCATAAGGCGGGTAGAGTCCCTTGAAAACTCCCCTTGAATTCCTCCAGACTCAGAAAAGTCAAAGTTGACTTTTTGGAGATCCATAGAAAAAGGGTGAAAATGAAAAAAAATATGCCACAGCATGGATTCGAACACGCGACCAACCGCATCCAGGGGCGAGCGTTAACGCAGTGAGCCACTGGACATGAGTACTCAAACATGCCTACTTTTGCATCTTAGACACTCTGAATTAACTAAATGTACAACTTTTTCTCCATCAAAATGAACAAATGAGACATGAAATAACATCTACAGATCAAGACAAAGCGAATGGAAGCGGTCCCAGCCTCGTAGCTGTGAACAGCTGTGATCGCAGGAAAATGCTGTTACAGAGATTTCTCAGTATATCTCCGGGACGTTTCCCTGGCTTTGCCACCGTCACAATGGACAAACGAGACATGAAATAACATCAACAGATCAAGACGAAGCGAATGGAGGTACCCCCGGAGTCATAGCATGTGTAAATCGAGACGAAACATCTCTCTCTCCCCCGCCTGCTTGCGAGAGGGAGGGGCAGTTTACACACACACGCAGCTGCTGCATGCAGCAACACACACACAGGGAGGAGATGGCAGAGAGAACGCACTCCCCTGAAATCTCCCCTTGAATTCCTCCAGACTCAGAAAATGTAAAAGATCACTTTTTGGAGATCCATAGAAAAAGGGTGAAAATGAAAAAAAGAATGCCACAGCATGGATTCGAACACGCGACCAACCGCATCCAGGGGCGAGCTTTAACACAGTGAGCCACTGGACCTGAGTACTCAAACATGCCTACTTGTGCATCTTAGACACTCTGAATTAACTAAATGTACAACCTTTTCTCCATCAAAATGAACAAATGAGACATGAAATAACATCTACAGATCAAGACGAAGCGAATGGAAGCGGTCC